>NW_015505632.1:831981-899800 GCF_001515645.1 Sinocyclocheilus grahami
CTGTTTCATGGCACTCAGCGGGTGTTGCATGCATCAGTCCAAAATCACTTAATTAAAATGCGCTCATCCATAAAAAAAGTGTCTCACACGGCTCCGGGGGGTGAACAAAGGCCTTTTGTAGCGAATCGATACGTTTTTGTAAGAAAAATATCCATATTCAAAACTTAATAATCACTTTAATGTAGCTTGCACTCACTGTTGTACACTGGAAGAAGTTCCGGGCAGATGACGTATGAGTTCAGCGCTGCGCATGCACCAATGAGTCTTGTGAAAACCAACGTTTGTTAACAGGAGCAAAGGAAGCAAAGTTTCCTTACTTTAACAAAGGAAAACCAGTCTCCTCTTGGCTTATATCAAAATCCTCCGACATTCTTCTTTACAAATCCTCATTTTGTACTTCTAATTAGTGACCATTGTTTTGTTTTGATCTATCCGCTGCGTTTTCGCGTTCGTCACTTCTGAGCGGCGCATGCGCAAAGCCGACCTCCATACGTCATCCGCCCGGAACTGCTTCCAGTGTACAACAGTGAGTGCAAGCTACATTAAAGTGATTATTAAGTTTTGAATATGGATATTTTTCTTACAAAAACACATCGAGTTGATACAGAAGGCCTTTGTTCACCCCCCGGAGCCGTGTGAGACACTTTTTTTATGGATGAGCGCATTTTAATTAAGTGATTTTGGACTGATGCATGCAACACCCGCTGAGTGCCATGAAACAGATTGAAAGATCAAAGACAATTTTTTATATAACTCCAACGGGATTCGTCTGAAAGAAGAAAGTCATATACACCTAGGATGACTTGAGGGTGAGTAATTCATGGGATCATTTTCATTTTTTGGTGAACTAACCTTTTAAAGTGATTATTACTTTTTGAATATGGATATTTTTCTTACAAAAACGCATCGATTCGCTACAGGAGGCCTTTGTTCACCCCCGGAGCCGTGTGAGACACTTCTTTTTATGGATGGGCGCTTTTTATTTAACTTCTTTTTGACTGATGCATGCAACACCCACTGAGTGGCATTAAACAGCTTGAAAGATCAAAGACAATTTTTAATCTTCAAGGAATTTCAATCTAAAAATGAACATTCTTACTAGTCAAAATTACTTTATAGATATCTGAAACGTACATGCAAATACACCTTTGCAAGACCCACCTAAAAGGCACAGTTTATCCAAAAATGAAATCCGTATTAGGGGAATAAAATCCATTTCAGAAATTTCAGGTTACCCTTTCTTAGATGACTCTTTGAACAGTTTGACACACTGTTTACACACAGAACGTTACAGATGAGTGTACATCAAATGTTACCAAGAAACATGTGACATCATGGATTATGACGTTTACGTTTTTTCTGTCACAGGAAGATGTTGGGGTAAAAGTGCATGAGCTGTAACCAGCAGTACACTGCACTCAGTTCTGCAGTTTCATTTGCTGCAATGCTACTTTCAACCATTTCATCAACTAAAAATTAAAACCACATTTGAGACTAATTTATTTTATTAGTGAGGTAAATGCTGAAACAGCACATTTGAGTTACTAATAGTGTTGAGCGATTTGAACCTCCCAGATCTTTTAGACTATCTATAAAAGCCTTACCTCAAAACCACATCCCGTTAAGCGCCTGACTCGTTGGTTAAATACCTCAGGTACTCAAAAAGTAATTTATCACAAATGAGCCAACAATACCTTTTACATTCATTCTGATTAATAAAGCCACATATAAAGCTTTCAATACAATTGCAGTTTTGTTTGTTTTTCTAGATTGTCTAATAGTCTGATACTAGAGGCATTTACTATTGAGGTTGTGAACTGCAGCATCGAACACACAGGGAGCTTTATGAAGTGACTCTTACAGTTACTCGACCCAAAAGTGTAAATATCATGCTTGTCACTAGTTATTAATACTTCTACAATGTGAATCAGGATCACAGAAGTGCTTTTTCAAAATATTATAAACCACCATCAGTTGAAGTAGGTCTCCATAAAACTATATACTTTTGTTATTGTTTGTAAACTTTGCTGTAGTACCATTCACAGCCTGTAAGCAGCAAAAAACACAAGAATGGTTTCGAGAAAGAGAGAGGGGGTGGGGGGGACCATAGTGGTGGTATGGGCAAAGTCGACAACACAAACTACAACTTCTCTTCTGAAACATGCCGTGTGTGAACAGTTACTTTATCTCCTGGATTTTAGGACTGCTTATTTTTGATGTTCAATTTATACATGGTAAGATACAAAAAATGTTTTGGTAAAAAAAAAAAAAAAAAAGATATGTGCCAAGGAAGCACATATAATCACTAAATTGTATGTTTAGTTAATCCATTAAAAATATCAATATTAAAGTTTGATCTATGACCATAGAAATGTATCCTATTTATCACATGGCAAAATAACAAAGTTTTGTTTTTCGTTAGTTCAAGTTTTTAGTAATCGGTCATCTGATCTGGATTCTAAGCAATGACTCAACAGCTTAAGCTTTGAATTGTTCAGTGAAATTATATATATATATATATATACAGGTGCTGCTGGAAAATGAAATCAGCATCTCCATAAAGCTTGTCAGCAGAAGGAAGCATGAAGTGCTCTAAAATTTGCGTTGACTGTGGATTTCAGAAAACAGTGCCACAGGCTGATTGTCTCCATGCCACGCCGCACTGATGCAGTAATTCATGCAAAAGGAGGCCCAACCAAGTATTGAGTACATGTACAGTAAATGAACATACTTTCCAGAAGGCCAACAATTCACTAAAAATGTTTTTTTATTGGTCTTATGAAGTATTCTAATTTGTTGAGATAGTGAATTGGTGGGTTTTTGTGAAATGTGAGCCAAAATCATCACAATTAAAAGAACCAAAGACTTAAACTACTTCAGTCTGTGTGAATAATATTTATTTAATACACGAGTTTCACAATTTGAGTTGAATTACTGAAATAAATGAACTTTTCCACGACATTCTAATTTACTGAGATGCACCTGTAGATAGATAGATAGATAGATAGATAGATAGATATAGATGTAATTGTAAATTCATTTATGAGAAACCTGATGAACCCACACAGTAGGCACGAATGACATTAGACAAGATGTTGGTGGTATAAGATGCTGTGGTTTTTACAGGTTTGAATGTATGTCGGGGAGATCAAATCGCCAATGTCAGTTTACCTACTGAGCTTCAGTCTGAAGTCCTGCTGCCCTGTTTCTTTGAATCAGACTTGAATTCAAACCAGACAAATGAAACTTGCGTGGTGTGGACTCACCTCAATTCAGCAAACAGAGAAATTGTGGAGATCAGTCTGGATGGTGAGGCAAAATTCTGGAATGACCGACGTGGACGGATTAAGACATTCCCAAAATTACTAGAGTCTGAACTGCTGGACTTCTCCATCCAAATCCGTAATGTGCAGCGGTCTGATTTAGGTGTCTACCACTGCACACTGTTCAGAGAGACTGGCTGTCTCCTAGCCTATAAGAGGATTGAACTACACAACGGTAAATGAAGCTTGCATTCTGTAAGTGAATGGTGCATTTGCCAACCCAAAGATTATACCTTTTATACCTTACCTGTTCCCTGCTGGTGGAATAATCTGCCCAATCTTTTCCATCTACACTTGACACTAACACTTCCACTCTATATTCGATTTATATTCTATCTACTTGTTTTCTTTTTACTTATTTGAAAAAACTTGACCCTCAAACATTAACATTCTCTATTTGATTTCTATTCTATCTACTTGTTTTCTTTTTATTTATTTGAAATAAAAACTTGACCCTCTAACCCAAACACTCTCTATTCAATTTATATTCTATCTACTTTTTTTATTTATTAAAAACCTTGTCCCTCTAACACTTGCACTCTCTATTCTACTTCTATCTACTTTTTTCTTTTATTTATTATAAAAAAACTTGACCCTCTATAATACTAACACTTTCTATTCTATTTCTATTCTATCAACTTGTTTTCTTTTTATTAAAAAATGACCCTCTAACACTAGCATTCTCTATACCTTTTCTAATCTTTTTCTATTTACTTGTTTTCTTATTTATTATAAAAATAATTATAATAACTTGACCCTCTAACACTAGCTCTCTCTATTGTATTTCTATTCTCAGAGGTGGACAAAGTACACAACCCCATTACTTGAGTGAAAGTACAGATACTGCTTGACAAATTTTACTTCATTACAAGTGAAAGTTGTAAAGACAGATTTTTACTTAATTATGTAACGAATCAGCTCATGGGAAATATGAATAATTAACCATAACTAGTTATGATTAATTATGAATATTTTAGATCCGCTGTAGATATTTAGCTGACCTCTCAGGGTCAACTGTCTTGTCAATTCTAAGAACGTTAATTACCTTATGCCTCTGAAGCAACTTACAATACATTACACCTACTGAATACACTGACTAGCTTGTAGTATCTTTGGAGTATAAAGAGCTTTTAGAATGTTAAAAACCTATAGAAATGAAACAAGCGAGTTGGCCTTTTTTTTTTATTTAACACCCCTACCCACCCCAACAAAAGCAGCATGGTAGTGATCTCACACAGCTCTGGCAGTGTGTGCACACTTAGCCATTCATCCACATTTAAATCAAGTGGATAGTGAAATTGCGAACCTGCTTTAAAACCCAGCGACACACCTGTAGCTGCGTAACTTTACAACAGTAAAGACTACTTTAATTAAAACGCAAAACTGCAAGATTTATTTGACAGCATCGCTCTTGTGGCACTTTGATGTCATACACAGAACGGCCTTTGCAGTGCAGTTTCAAGTCAAACACCTACTGTGTTTTGTTAGGAGATGCACAACAGTTCTGTGGCTTTAGGTAATATTTTCCTTTACACAATTTTGCAAAATCAGACAATATGGTGTCTAATATATATCACAATATTAACTTCTTAGTATCGAGTTGTTGTAAATAAATATCACATTTGCAACTGGCCCGTGTTCAAAAATGCTGGGAAATCACTTCATGTAGCCCTACAAGAGTGATTACTTATAGTAGTGGAGTGAAAAGTACAATATTCGTCTTTCAAATGTAGTGAAGTTAAAGTCATACGTTTCCCCCCAAAAAAATACTCAGTGCAGATACTCAAAAAGCGTACTTAAGTAATCAAGTAAATGTACTTCATTACTATCCACATCTGTCTATTCTATATACTTTTTATTATTTTATTTATTATAATAAATAATTAAATAAACCTTGTGTACTGCATTAGACTATCCGGGACTTGTCACAGCAGTTATATATTATTGCTTTTTTGTTGGTTTCATTGCTTCTATTTTCCTCATCAAGTCGCTTTGGATAAGTGTCTGCTTAATGATTAAATGTAATATAAATGTAATATGAATATAAATGAGAATATTGCTGGTTAAAGTCTTAATGTGCATCTACTGCTTGAAATGTGCCTTAAAATCTGACTGTCATTGCCTAACATGAATGAACATTCTTCAGAACCAGCTGTTGTTTCAGTGGATTCTCTGACTTGGCTGATCCCAACTGGAGCAGGAGGAGGAGCAGCACTGCTAGTAGTGCTACTTGTGCTTCTTGTTGTTGCATGTAAATTCTTCAAACGTAAGTACCATTTCAGAACTAGAATTCTGTTTATCTTTACGTTTCTTGAAATCAGCTCTTCTTTAAAAGTTAATTATCTTTAACACTAGATATTGATGTAAATCATTTGTAAATATACATACATAATTATTGGCACAGTTAATCTGTGCAGCTGGACAGAAATGTAACCGATATAAAGATTTATGGCATGACGTATTATTAACTTGGTTTTCTATGCTGCTTTCAACAAACAAGCACATAAATGCTCTGTTTCTTAATCATTGAACTATGGTGTTACAGGTCAAGAAAATAACATCTGTGAGCCTGTCTATGGTAGGTTTTCAGCTCATTATAACTGTTTTTGTTTGAAAGCTCTACAGTTTGACTTTACTTGTACACTAAACTTTGTCAAAGACTATAGTCAAGTATGTTTCTATTAAATCTTTGCAGAGAACACCTCCCAAACAAAGTTCCCTAACAGAGCAAAGTTCACTAATGAAAACAGTAAGTATGATCTTACATTTGTGACTATAGATGAAATCATATCAGCACTATTGTCACATGTCCTTCTTGAGTAATGAAAAATATGTAGATGTTTGTTGATAACTTGGAAACTAACTTTGATGAAAACATATTAGTTTGTACTTATATAGTATCTATCAAACTGATTAATGTTATTTAGTGATTTTCATTAGGCTATTTATTTAACAGCCAGAAGAAGGGGAAGTTAAAATAGAAGATAAAATAAACAGAGCAAAGTTCACTAATGAAAACAGTAAGTATGATCTTACATTTGTGACTATAGATGAAATCATATCAGCAGTATTGTCACATGTCCTTCTTGAGTAAATATGTTTGTTGATAACTTGGAAACTAACTTTGATGAAAACATATTAGTTTGTACTTATATAGTATCTATCAAACTGATTAATGTTATTTAGTGATTTTCATTAGGCTATTTATTTAACAGCCAGAAGAAGGGGAAGTTAAAATAGAAGATAAAATACGTTTTATTAAAGCTTTGTTTTTCTTTTTCTCTTTTTTTCTATAGGAGTGTCACTCAGCAATCCAATCTATAGTTAAAATTCACAACTGCAATAATGTGGAACATCAATAAATATGTGCAATTCATTATACATTACATCAAGAGAACTGAGAATGATTGTGATGGATCAGACTTTGTGTCCGGGTTTTACATATACAAATGTAAAAATCAAAGCCAAACATATTCAAAACATACACCGTTCAGAAGATTATTTCTGGTGGAGGGATGACTGTTACTGCTCGTGGAGAAATAAGAAATGTCTCCATTTGGGCTCACTTTAGTATCTTCATCTGTGATGCCACTAGAGGGCAGTGAGACCTTTTTTGAAATTAAAGACAGACACAAATATGTACCTCCGTAGCTCTTTAATCATCTCCATCAGAACTGTGGTCCTTTAACTTATATTAACTTACATGATTTAACATTGCCATTAATAACTTGTCATATTAAAAATCTAATAATTTATTGTTAATAAAGAGCAGATTTACTGAGTGAACTTTTTACTATTTTTACTATTTCAAGCTGTTTAATGCCACTCAGCGGGTGTTGCTAGTTTACTATTGTCCTCTTTTTAGAGCTGCTTTACAGCAGAACTGTTTTTTTTTGCATTATTTAAACATTGTATTTCCTGTTTAACACTGTAAAGCTGTTTTGACACAATCTGTATTGTATAAAGCGCTATATAAATAGAGGGTGCATAAAGGTGACTTGACTTGATTTAAAAAGATTTATTCCTAAAGATAGTAAATGATTAAAGCAAAATAGCCGAGTAAGAAGTAAATGATATTAACAATATCTTATTTCTTTCAGTCTAGTAAAAAACTGAACATCTTGAAGTTTAATTCAAAAAGCCACCTTAATATAAATTAGTGGGTTTTTTGTGATAGCAAAGATCGTTAAGTTCATACAAACACATACCTGAGCACAGTAACTGTCTTCTGGACACTGGCCATTTAGGTAAAGCTAGCAGGAAATGACGGCAGAAGACACTTGTCCAACAGCCTCTTTCCCCTACACAAAGCAGAGTGAACTGTTTCAAGGCTTACAGCATACGCTCCTGATGTTTGTCTAAAAACAAATGATCCATTCTTTCTTTCTGTGTTGAACTGTGGGTATTTTTACTCTGCATGTTTCATCTCTAAATGGTAAGGTTTATTTTTGGTTAATCAGACAGTTTGAGTTAACTCTAACTTTCATGTTGCAAGCAAGCAGAATGTAACAGTGTGTTGTGGTTTCCGTTAACAATCATTTTGAGGATTTTCTAATTAAATATAAAATTCTATAAAAAGACATTATATTCCCAGTCTGAGCAGCATATCATTATTTAAAGTTTGCTTATGAAAATTGTAAAACTGCAGGACGCTCAGCAAACATCACCACGGTGCAACATTTGATCGACCTGTGAAGTGCAGATGGAAACTTGTGAATCTCATTTGTTTACTGTTGTGGTTTCTCAGGTTTGAGCAAAGAGACGCTCTCTTGATTCTTTGAAATGGCTCTTTTCAGACCAGACGGCACAGCAGAGATGTCACACCAGTGCAGCTGTGTCTATTTTTAGAGAACAGTCTAAAAGGTGAAGTAAAGGTTTAGGATAACAGAAGAAGACCTTCTCCAATTATATGACTCTAAACTGCTCTATCCTCCTCTATAATGTGTAGCAGTGGCATATGGGCCTGTAAAACTGTGAACTGTTGAAGACTTTAACTATAGCACGAGGATACTGGAATTCACACGTGAGTAAAAACATAAAAATGTCCACATGTTCAAAGACATATACTGTAGTTTTGTATATTTTATTGTGTCCTGACACTTAAACTTTTTAAATACTTATACTATTTAATTATAAAATTGCACCATATCTCCAGTTAAAATTAGACATACTGTCTGTTTTTCTTTTTGCATGTTATAATTGTTCTGGCTGAAAGGCAGAAGAATTTGTACAAGGTGAATCAGAAAGCTCATAGGACACAGTGATGTCTTTCTGGCCCTTCGTAGCAGGAGGAGCAACTATTCTTCTTCTTGTGGTCACGGTGTGTTGCATTGTTCATAAACGAAATAGTAAGTATATTAAATCAATTATGAATCAATTATAAATATGCAAGATTTGCATACTCAGTAAAGTAACTTAATCTCTTTTATTTTTTTCCAGAAACATTAGATCAACCATATTATGCAAACAGCCAGCAGGGTAAGCACTTTATTTATATTCACAGCAATCGCCTCACAGCTGTGACGCATGAGACCATTTTCAAGAACACACAGTCTCATGAATCAAGTCTGTTTCAAGTTTGAAAAGATCCTGTTTCAAACATTTCCTTTCTTTCATTGCGATGACAGTTCGAGATGCCAACAAAGATCAAACAATCTATGGTAGGTTTAATGAGTATTTCTTGTTTTACACAAATAGTAGGTTATAATACTAATATTTGATGTACAGACCACATTAATGTCTAAAAATGCTATAAGTAAAACATGAAGACATTGTAGTTATTCCCTTTCTGCTACAGAGAACGATCATGAGTTCAGAAAAAACGTCTCCAAAGGAAAAAGTGAGTATATAATTTAAAAATATAAATAAGTAATGAATAAAAGCTGAATTACTTTAATTATTATTATTATTATATAAGTATTTACTTTTTTCAGGACAGTTTTCTTCAGTTTACATCAATAGGCCTGAAAATAAGGTTGCAATTTATATGAACAGTGCAGCACAAGCAGACGAGACGTATGCAAACTGCACGGACAGTGATTATGAAAATGTGGAGTAGTCTGCTAAGAAGACATGACTAAAGTTCTTTATTCCTCATTCTCTGTTTTTCATTCATTGTCTTTTTTTTTCTTTTTGCACAGTACTAACTTAGGTGGATTAATGAAATAAATACATTTAACCATTTCAGCCTTATTCAGGTAACACACATGAACTGAAAATAATCTGTTAGAATGGAATGATCTGCGACCATTTAGAATGGCAAAACCTTTAGGGTGACAAAGTCTTTGTAGTCCTCCAGTAGCCTATATTTGACTAACATTTTTGTCTTCTTCACAACAGTGAATAAAATGTTGCACTTTTGAAATGGTCCTCTTTGCAAACTCTGTTTAGTAGTGATGGGGTGTCCACAGTTCTGAATAGTTATCACAATTTGATAACTGTTACGCTTAATAATTAACGAATAATTTACCTCCTTAATTTACTGTAGCTATTCTTATTCTTACCCTGAATACGTTCAAATGCAATGTTAAACTTAAAACGTCCGTGTAATCTTAATACGTGCCTGTTTGGGCTCAGTATTTACCCTGACAGGCAGCATGATGCTTGTTTACATGGTTTTCCTAATTACTCACTGTTACACCAGACGCGCTTGTACAGTGTCACCATCGAAAAGTAAAGTACTGTATATCACGTGACATCGGTAGTGCCATGGACGAACATTTCCGGAGGTGTGCCACCCGCGCGACTGCTGGAAATAAAACAAAATTGGGACAGAATTTGAACGTTAAGCTATGTAGCGTGGGTGATTTATCACACCATAAACGCAACCGAGGTAAGAGACCATACTGAATGTTTCCCCAAAGTTTCAGTAAGATAATGCACGTGCATAAACGAAGAACCGGGCTGTGCTGCCGCTTTTCACGTGTTACTAACAACCACCAAAACATTGGTGACCATATGCACTACTCATGGTCAGTGTTGCCAACTAATTTTCAGAGAAAGTTGCTAAAGGAAGGTCGATTTGTTGCTAAAAGTTGCTAAATGACGTTGTGATGTCATTGCGTAATCACGACGCAAAATTGTCACATCATCAAACCTCAGCAAAAAAGATATTTTATATATTATTAATTTAGATTTATTATTTAATATATAATATTCAAATATAAATAACTGTATTTTTAAATACATTGAATTCTTCCGTAATGTTTTTTTTTACCTGTATTTTAAATTACGCATTGTGTTTTCGGGTTACAGTGGATAATGGATAATATCCTGAAAGATTTTCCTTTTTTTTTACAGTATACTAACTGATCAACAATCGCAGGTACAAGCTACTAACAAAGTGTATCATAAATAAACAATTATTCAATTATCAAATTATTCAATTATTATTATTAAATTGAACAATTCCAAATAGCACCTAACTCAATTCATGTGATGTGTGTACTGCTAGGCATCTGTGGTTTCCTCTTTTTGTGTAATTTGGATGGACAATGTGTGCCTTTTTATTGTCCGAGTCCTTATCAAAAGTTGCTAAAAGTTGCCAAATAAATGTTTAAAATTGCTCAATTTGTTGCTAGGTGCTTTTGGAAGAAAAGGTTGCTAGGGTAGTCTGAAAAGTTGCTAAATTTAGCAACAAAATTGCTAAGTTGGCAACACTGCTCATGGTTTGTAAAACACTGTAAAAATGTGCATGATATGTAGATGTGGGTACCGTACCTGTTTAAGGTTAATTAGTTAATATTAGGTTGCTAGGGTAGTCTGAAAAGTTGCTAAATTTAGCAACAAAATTGCTAAGTTGGCAACACTGCTCATGGTTTGTAAAACACTGTAAAAATGTGCATGATATGTAGATGTGGGTACCGTACCTGTTTAAGGTTAATTAGTTAATATAAACTGTTAATTGTGGCTCAATGAAGCTGACATTTAAAAGTGGTTTAGAAAATAGAACCAGGCAGTCTGAAAAGTGAGTTTTTTTTGTTTTGTTTTACAGGTGTATAATAGATGGATAAGTTTGTAACTCGGTACAGAAAAAGATCTGCTGTTGAGGCAGATGAATGTAAAACAGAGGAACCGTTCAAGAAATACAAAGAGGAATGTGAGGTGGAAGAGGAGTTTTCTCAGCCCATCCCCTGGAAGAAGATTGAGGCAGAGGGATTGGACTGTGACTACAGTTTGCTGTTTGACAAAGAGGAGGCTGATCACCTTTTTAACCAGCTAGAAGAGGAGGTGGAGTATTTTACAGGTATTGAAGGCACCTTTGTATCATGGACACTGCTGTTCGGAAGATTGGGATCAGTACGATTTTCTAATGTTCTTGAAAGAAATCTCTTATGGTCACCAAGGTTGCGTTTATTTGATCAAACTACAATAAAACAGTAATATTGTGAATTATTACAATTTAAAAGAATCGGAGTCTATTTTAATATATTTTAAAGTGTTACTTATTCCTGTGTTTTGACAGGATGACAGAAAAAGATCTGCTGTTGAGGCAGATGAATGTAAAACAGAGGAACCGTTCAAGAAATACAAAGAGGAATGTGAGGTGGAAGAGGAGTTTTCTCAGCCCATCCCCTGGAAGAAGATTGAGGCAGAGGGATTGGACTGTGACTACAGTTTGCTGTTTGACAAAGAGGAGGCTGATCACCTTTTTAACCAGCTAGAAGAGGAGGTGGAGTATTTTACAGGTATTGAAGGCACCTTTGTATCATGGACACTGCTGTTCGGAAGATTGGGATCAGTAAGATTTTCTAATGTTCTTGAAAGAAATCTCTTATGGTCACCAAGGTTGCGTTTATTTGATCAAACTACAATAAAACAGTAATATTGTGAATTATTACAATTTAAAAGAATCGGAGTCTATTTTAATATATTTTAAAGTGTTACTTATTCCTGTGTTTTGACAGGATGACACTTCAGTGTCACGTGATCCTTCATAAAACATTCTAATTAGACGATTTGGTGATCAAGAATCATTTATTATTATCAAAGATGAAAACAGTTGTGCTGCTAATATTTTTGTGCAAATTATGTATTTTTTTTTTAGGATTCGTTGATAAAGCATTTATTTGAAATAGAAATACTTTGTAACACTATACGTCTATGTTCAATTAATCAATTAATGTGACCTTGCTGAGCAAAAGTATAAATGTATAAAAAATAAAAAATACTTACTGACACCAAACTTTAGAATATGTATATTGGTTTTACAGCTACAGGAAACATACATAATGTATTATCTTATTAAACAATCCAACTTCATTATTATACTTGTATAATTTGCTGTGAGCCATATTAATATAACACTGTATCCTGTTGTTTGGATGGTGATTGAAATGTTTTGTTTCCATTCCTTTTTCTCGGTGACAAAGGTGACAAAGCTAAACTACAAGTGTATGGAAGGTCATACAGTGTTCCAAGGAAGCAAGCAACATACGGCGACGAAGGACTGATGTACTCTTTCTCTGGAGTCCATCTCATGGCAAAACCATGGACTTCCACTTTGGAACGCATTCGAGATGCTGTTACCAGGGCAACAGGCCATACCTTCAACTTTGTTTTGATAAACAGGTAATTAAACTGTCTGCTGTTGACATGTAGACATCACTGTCCTGTTTCTTTTGAAAGAAATAATGTTCTTTCAGAGTGAGGAAAGTGTTTTTGGTTTGTGTTTTCACCATCAGATATAATGATGGTCATGATCACATTGGAGAGCATCGGGATGATGAACGGGAACTCGATCCTGCCTGCCCTATTGCCTCTGTATCTCTAGGGGCTGCCCGTGACTTCATTTTCCGTCATAAGGATGCACGGACTGGTTCTAGCAAACGTCAGATTGAGCCTGTGAAGCTGGAGCTGGCTCACGGGAGTCTACTGCTCATGAACTATCCCACAAACACATACTGGTATCACAGTCTTCCAGTCAGAAAAAAGGTCAAAATGCCACGCATCAACCTCACTTTCAGACGCATAGTGAAAAACAGACAGAAAACTGGCTTTAAAATAGAGTGATTGTTCTTTTAGCATCTTACCAGGTACTGCTGTGGGTCATGTTAGTTTTTCTTTCACAACATGTGTGAAAGCTGTGTGAAGAGCTAGTGAGCATATCTCACATTATCACATCTGCAGTGAATCCATGTTGGGTTTTAGCACACTCAGACAACTCTTGCTTACTACAGTATCAGTTTCACTTTCTTTTCACATCTTCATGTTATGATTTAGTCTTCGTGTTTTATGATTCATTTGTCATTAAACTCGTGTCTAGTAAAATGTGTACTGTGATCTCAGAAAATCAAGCTTCAAACTCATCTTTGCTATTCAAAGCAAATTCAGGTTTGATATTTGGCAACAAAATGCACTTTCAAGAGCATTCAAAGGAAATATTTTCTTTTATTTGTTTTTTAGAAAACCAATAAACTACATGTGGAATAAATAGGTTAGACACAACCATACTTCTGTACAAGACATTTCTATTATAGACTGGGAAAGAAAAAAAAACAATATGATCCCAATGAATACATTTTGCCAAAGGTTTCAAAGATTTAACTACAGAAGGCAATAGTTTGGCGAAATACTGTGGCAAAAACATAAGGGTAGCAAAAACGTAATCGTATAAATATATACATTTTATTCTTCAAGCATACGTAACAGTAATTTCGAGAAAGTCATACTTAGTGTTTACATTCCAGCACTGCTGGACTGAGTATGAGGTATTCACAGAGCTGTCTACCCATAACCTGCCTGTGTTACAATCTAATCAATGTCACGTTTTTCCTTGGACGACGACACATGCGGTCAGTACAGTTGCTGCTGAAAGAAACCATAATTTGTGAATTTCATGTATCAAAGTGATGCTATTATTGTATCCCTTGTGTATGTTGGAAGGTTGTAGTGCTGTTGAAATGGCAACCAGCATTTCAAAGCTTGGTTTGAACACCAGTTTAACTTGAACATTAGTTAAAATGAACAGTTGTGGGTTACTTGACTTGAAAGCAAGACATAGAACCAAAATGTGGGCACTTGGAGAACTGTGTAGACAGACGACAAAAAAAACTATAATAATTCCTTTTCGCAGTAACACAAATGTACTCAACCAAGCAGGGCCTATGCTACAAGCTATGGTCTACACAGGAGAAGTTGGATAACTTGTGACTAGTACCATTTGCATTTTTTTATACTTGGCTACTTATGGTGAAATCTCACTAAACTACAGCAGCAGAAATCAGTTACTTTTAGCGTGATTTAAAAAACAGTGTGTTGACCTTCCTGAGTGAACAAGAAAAGGTGAGTGATACAAATTTTTTAAAATCGCAAATGGCAGTTGATATCAATGCCAATGTGGAAAAACTATGGCAGTTCCAGTGCCGTTTCAATTGACAATACTGATCTTAGCAAAAGAAATAGCATGTAGTGATTGTAGGGCAGCATGAACTGTTTTAGGATCAGTACAATATCTCACAGCTTGATTCAGTACTCTTACTCATACAATGATGATCCCGACATGCCCTCCACACTAAAAATGACCGCAAGAGATGGGTTTTCTGGATTAAAGTGAATAGATGGTAGTAGGGAAGAGTGTAGAACTGAAGTAAACCTCCTATGTTGTGATGTGTTTCAGGATAAGAGATGGGAATCGCAAATGCCTGACAGCTGGGAGAAGATGGTTAACTTTCTTCAGAGGAAGAATCGGTTTTCCCTTTTTTGCTTGGGGGAGCACCATCTTCCAAATCCTTCAAAAGAAACCACTGAATCAGTTATAAAGCAGAAAACACAGCTGATATATATATATATATACACACACACACACTTTTTTTTACTTTGATGCAAGTGATGCTGTAAGCATGTACCTGGGCTGATTTGGAAGAGTCTAAAAAGTGCTCTGAATCCCCCTGTGACTTGCTGTCCCTTTTGGCTGTTATAGATTCTGATAAGCAGTGGTTTTGTTCTGAAAGTAAAGAAGTGCTATTAGAGACCCCCTAAAATCCAACAGCACAGATAGAGAAAAGAGGATAATGAGCTCCTTGAGGCCTCATTGCAGTCACTAACCACTCTTATGATCCTGAACAGATGAAGGCTGTTTGGAAGGATATTGGTCGCTTTTCAAGTCATTGCTGTCATTCTGAGAAGCTGCCATGGGCTCAGGTGCAGGACTAGTGTTGTTGCTGGTCTCTTGCTTCAGTGGGGAGGAGTCTGCAATGGAGCTCTGGTTACTGTTATCATCTGTATATAGAAAAGAAACATGATTAACAGGGTGTTACAAATGATTTGAGAGATGCTTGAAAAAAAACTTTCATGCAGCATATAACTGTTAATAGTTACATTTTAAGATAGAATAACAAATCAACATCAATTCATGTGCAGTAAAACTTTCAACAACCCCCTCTATTGGTTAAGAAGGATAATGGCCCATTGAAAGCCATTAATAATAATAATCAGTGCTGTCAAACGATTAATCGCATCCAAAATAAGTTTTTGTTTACATAATGTGTACATCTAAAGACACACACATACAGCATATATTTTGAAAATATTTACATGTATATATTTATATGCATATAAATTATATCGTATATAAATATATTTAATATATAAACGCAACATATTTTTATAATATTATTAAATATATACATGCATGTGTGTGCATTTATATGTACATAAATATAAACAGTACACACATGTAAACAAAAACTTTTATTTTTGATGCGATTAATCGTTTGACAGCACTAATAATACAATTTCAAAATGCATAATTGATGTGAATTTA
Organism: Sinocyclocheilus grahami; assembly: GCF_001515645.1. Lineage (NCBI taxonomy): Eukaryota > Metazoa > Chordata > Actinopteri > Cypriniformes > Cyprinidae > Sinocyclocheilus > Sinocyclocheilus grahami. The sequence continues at coordinate 848,068 of NW_015505632.1, forward strand.
CAGATAATTTCTGGCATACTTAAATATTTCAGGAATCCCTAATAGATCAACCGTTTAGGAATCACAAAGCTCACAATTTGGTTTATAAACCACTATAATTGCCAAGTAGCAGCCTAAAATAGACTGAGGATTATTGTGTGATTGGCGCCTGATAACTGTCAGGTCTACAGCATTACCATGCATATCCATCATTCCCGGAGAAGAGCTGTTCTCAGGGGTCGTGACCTCAGAGCCGTATTTGTCATCTTTGCCTTTCTTCTTTTTCTTGCTCTTCTGTGTGACAAAAGTGCATTGTCAAATGCAGATCACGTTTTTGCAGCTAAACCATGTGGAGACTGATGAACCAATTAACTTCTAAAAGATACAGTGTAGAACATATTGCCTTGTATGTGCAATGCAACATCTAAAATATTTAATGATCTGGGCCACCAGCAAATAAATGGCACTAGTAACCTCAATGACAGTATGAATTTACCTTTACTAATATAAAATAAAGTAAAAAAACATCATTATATTTAACAAAACAATATTGTATCAATATATCAATGCCAATAATCCCTATTTTAGTATTGTTGTATTCATTTTTGGGAAGAAGAGATTGAAAAAGATGTATCGGTTATATTGGCCATAACATGAAAATAAATATTGGGTAACTGGTTTCAACTAAAATTGCAATAAGTGTATTTTTGGTGGCTAAAGATGACTTACATCATCTGACTTGGGCTCTGTCACTGGTACCCACTTGTAGATTCGCAGTGATGTGTCTCCAACAGTCACCCATTTCTTCTCCCTGGAGATGCATGCCAGTGTTAGATATCAAAGACAAAGGAGACCGAAAACAAATGAGTTTAACAGGGGATTAATTATTTAAACATTTCAATTTATAGGCATCTCTATTTATTGTGTAAAAAAAATATTTCCAGAATATGCACTGTCGCTGATATCAACAAGACATCTATACGTTTTTTCTATAAATATACACATTTTAAAGCGAGGTCAAGTCTTTAGTGGAGACCTAATGGTTGTGTAGAACAATACTAGTAACCATAATTAAATTTAAACTGATACAATGTTAAAAATCATTTTAGTATTTCAAAGTTGGGAAAGATACTATTGTTGAGGTTAAAGTTAATCTAATTACCTTTTTCTTGTCAAATGCATTGTGATTTAAGTTGCACTAAAGTTTAAGCAAAATGTTTAAGAGTGTGAAAGTGGAGGCGAAGCTCGAGCTCCGCGCTGAGTTTAAAGCCCCGCGCGTGGAGAAAACTCTTCTCACGCGCAGTTGCTCAGGAGCGCGAGTCACTCGCTCTCAGATGAGATGAACGAGTCAAACAACCGTTCAGCGGCACTTTTAGTTCGGTACGGATGCATGACTCGAGTTCCTCATGTCAGCCCGTTCGGTTACTATTCAGCCGGCATTACAGGCTCAAACAGCAAAGCCTTCATGTGACTGCAACGAAATGGCTTCTAGGTTCAACCCACATAAAAATTTAATGGAAGAAAAAAAAACTGCAATCTACATTTTTCCTAACTAATTTGTAAAAAGCCGACAAAAAGAGCAGCCGCGCGAAGAAACGGCGCATCTGACTGAAATTGGAGTGGAATAAACGCTCTTTCCTTTCATTGCATTGTTTCTCGTTGTCTCTCCTCCCCCACAAGCTGTCTGTGCTGTTTGTTAACGGCTCGACGCTCTCTTACCATTTCCGCACTTTTTCAATTGCAGCCATAACCCGCTTGATGTCATCTTTCGCCCTGCTCCGCGTCTCCGCTCGAACCGACCTGCCCGACATTACTGCTGTTGGTAAAATATATTTTTGCTCGCTGCCTGTTTAGACACAATGCGAATGCACACAGCACAGGAGAGAGGCGGGGTTTGTGCGCCTGCGCTGAAGCCAAATGCCCTGGAATCATGAGAGACACGGTCAATGCGGCTACTTTGTCTAGCGAACAGAGCACAGAAAACGATATTTAACAGTTTGTTGAGTGAGACGATCAAATCGAAACGATGACTACGACATCCACACACGATTTACACACGTATCTGTAAAAAATGAAGACCGACAATCGACAGTATGTCGTCAAACAACAACGTTTATTTCCGTATGATTTTATCTCCATCTGCCTTCCAGAAAAGTAAAAACACGCAAATATGAAAATACACTGAAGGAACAGCCTAGTAACCACAAAAATACTGTTATGCAATCAAATAAATGTTTGTTTCCAATTATTTGTTTCAGAAAGCTTCAGATGTTACAGATCGTGCCCATGTTCTTGATGAAGTTCCTGGGTTGCTGCAGAAAACCCCAAGATATCTGTGGCAAATGTCTCCATGCTGATTTCAGGAGGCAGCACGCTCTCAAATAGAGATTCTGTACGGGACAGACACAGTAGTCAAGATTGGTACATTTTGAAAGTCACTTTGAATCTTTTTGGCCAAACATTCCTTGACCTTAAGAAGGTGATGTTCATACAGTGCAGATGACAGTATGACATTGAAGACAAGCTACACTATCATGCACATTTATGTGAACACTCAAAAACCCAAAGCCAACCTGAAATCAGTTTCTACTCCTTTCCAAGTGAGAATACTATCTCAACAGTGCACTATTCATTTATAGTACATCTTTAATCTGATTTAATAAACGGTGTACAATACAGTGTTATGTCTCATGGTGTCCTAAACACCAATATTCAAAATGAATCACTGTCTGGTCAACTGAGATTTCAGTATGGAGATAAAGGTTAGGATCATGATTTTTCAGTTGTTCTACAGTACACTGTGAGTGTATATTTGCACTGTTTGCTTTTGGGACCTGGAAAGGCTGATCTGTGATGTCAGACTTAACATGCAGGCAGTAAGCCATCAAATTTGTGACTCTGGACCACAAAACCAGTCTTAAGTCGCACAGGTATATTTGTAGCAATAGCCAACCAACAATAAATTGGGTCAAAATTATCGATTTTTCTTTTATGCCAAAAATCATTAGGATATTAAGTAAAGATCATGTTCCATTAAGATATGTTTAAATTTCCTACCGTAAATGTATCAAAACGTAATACGCATTGCTAAGAACTTCATTTGGACAACTTTAAAGGCGATTTTCTCAATATTTAGATTTTTTGCATCCTCAGGTTCCGGATTTTCAAATAGTTGTATCTTAGCCAAAAAGTGTCCTATCTTAACAAACCATACATCAATGGGAAACATCAAAACAATTGACCCTTATGACTGGTTTTGTGGTCCAAGTTCACATTTGTCCATCAGTATGGTGGTTCGCAGGAGTTCTGCATACCTGTGCAACTGGCTCCCTCTCCACTAATACCTACAAGTGTTGTAAAGCATTCAGCCAAGTCATCATCGGTCATATGTTCACCTGAAATGAATTACAAGTAATTACTATTCTAGTCTTTCTCTGTTAAAGGTGCAATAGGTGATTGTCTTCAGAAACATTTTTTGTTATGCTGGTTGAAAGTCTCTTCACATCCCGATAGCAATCATTAAGTTAAGTGGTCTAAATGTATTTATCTGTATTTATATATTCTGTGGAAGGCGTAGGACCAAGAAATGTTCGTCCAATCAAAACGCTCGGTCCGAGCGTTTTAATTGGCTTTCCTACCTGCCTGTCAACGTATGTATAAGCATACCTCTGCGCACCCGGTTCGCGCAGACAGGATACGTCATCAGCGCATTCACGTACGCTGTGCAGACAGAGCGAGAATGGCAGACAAACATCCTCAACACCCCGATCTTCCTTCCTGGTATTGTAGTACTTTTAAAGTTTTCTCACCGGTGAATGACACATGATGTAGCCCAGTGGTTTCCAATTCCAGTCCTCGCACCTCCCCCCCGCTCTGCATATTTTGCATGTCTCGCTTAGTTAACACACCCGATTCAGATAACCAGCTCGTTAGAATTGAGCTACGTGCATGAACTGTGTTCCGATCGATATGATCCCTACACAGTGTTCATTGCTCCCTACTCCCTGAGCAGGGGAAATCCGTTGAAGTTTACTTCACTTCGGAACATGGGCTGGAATTGAGAACCGCTGATGTAGCCTATTGTAGTAATGTTGTCTCTGGTATTCTGGTCTGTGAGTGTATATAAGTTCAGGGGGCGTGGCTTTGGAGCGCGATTGCAGGGAGGGTGGGACGTTCGCTTTTAGTGCTATCAGGCTAAAGATAGCATTTTCCAAGATCTCCTACTGCACCTTTAATTATAATTTCTCTGGTATGTCATATTGCAAGTTACCAAATGTAAAGTACTGGTAAAGCTCATAAAAATGTATTACCTCTAGCCTGCAGTAACTCCAGCAGTTCGTCTCTGTCAATTGTATATCTGCCCCTTTCGTCTGGCTTTCCAAGCACCTGGAAGGCATTGCACAGCTCCTGTCTGGCAATGCCAGAGGCAGGTCTGTGGTTGACATACAGCCTAATGAACTCCTCCAAATCAATGTCTGTCACGTAATTTCTGGTCTCAGCATAGCGGCTGAACTTCACCTCATTTTGCATGTCTTCCAGCTTCAACAAAACAAAACAAGCATGTGTTGACAAAAGATTGAGTGGTAGTCGACCCATCGATGACAGATCTGTATGGTAGAGTCAACTGTGATTGCAACAATACTCGTACCTCTTGCTCTGTTGGATGGAAGCCAAGCGCTCTCATTAAGAAGGGCACATCAGCTAGAGGTATGCATGTGGACACAAGCCGTGTATCCATGGTGTCAAGGTCCTGATTTTGTAGTTGACAGTAGTAAAAATATTCCTCCATTTCCTAAAGGACAAATCATAAGATTTGCTGTCTATTGGTAGGCCTGGTAACATGTTAAGAGAGCATTATGAAACTAATTATTAGGATGAAATGAGGTAAATGCTGAAAAACTGCAAAAAAAAATACATAAAGGACAATGAGAAAAAAGAAAGCATTAGAACAGAGATCTCAAACCCTGAAGAGCTGTCCATCTCTCCCTCCCTCCAGAAGATTGTAGAAGGGCAGCATGTCTTTCCCTCCAAGAGCAGCTGATGCCTCCAATGAGCTGCATATATGCAAATATAACAACAGAATTGTGAGGTGGCAAATACAGTTACAATCCTAAAAAGAACATTTTAAATTCATTATTATACTACTATTAAAGGTGGGATAAGCGATTTTTCAAAAATGCTTTAGAAAACTGATTCGGGCCGACTAGCAAAACAAACTTGTAGCCAATCAGCAGTAAGGGGCGTGTCTACTCATGATGTGGAGGAGAGAGCGTTCAGTGCACACTGCACAGGACAGACATTAGCGAGCTGAGTGACAGAAAGATAGAGATGATAAAAAACAAAAGAGAAAACCGCCTGCGGAACAAAAGGAAAGCTTAAGGCAATAAGGCAAGAAGTAGGACCAGTGTAAATATCGGATCAGCTTTCCAGCGCTGGAGATAACTCAAGGAGCGGAAGGTCTGCGATCAGACGCATATTAAATTAGTTAATTAATTTTGAATCAATGTTTTTTCAAGAGATTAAAAAAAGGAAACCCTAGTAGTAGACTGTAAAAATATTTCATTAAATTCAGTAGACTGAAAAAATATTTCATTAAATTCAGTGCTGTTTAAAATAGGACAAGATGACAACAAAAAAATAAATAAAATGTCCTTAATTTCTCACTCAATACGCCAGTTGGTGGCAAGTAAGTCATTGAATCATTCGCTCTAATCAGTTCATTCAAACATACTGTTCATTCAGGAACGAAATTGAATCTTTCACTGATGATTCGTTGAAAACTCGAATCATTTGAAATTTGTGTCAATACGTCATGAATAGAACGCAGCAGCACTTTTCTGTCGGGGATTTGTTGTGTCGTGTCGTGCAGCATCCAGTGTAGACCATAGATATGTATATATATATATATATGGTGTAGACAGCATCACTGATTATAATGAGTTCCATAGTATTTTGTCGTGCTGCGCCACTCGCGTCCGGTGTAGACACGGCGTAACATTGGTTTTGCTTTGTTTCACAGAACTAATCGTTGCCTGGGTTGCATACGTATGTGTGGGACGGAGCTATCAAAACAGGGGCGAGACCCTTTTGGGGTAGGGGCGTGTTTGTTTTGGTGATTTCAAATGTCAGCATTGGCTACCAGAAATCGCTTTCCCCACCTTTAAACTGTACTATTATTTATACACATATATTTCATGACCTCATATTAATTAAGCGACAACTGCATTATATTTTATAACTTAGTTGAGTAGTCAGCTGCAAAAAACAGTGGACTTCTGCATGGGACTCATGTTCTCCAAACTTACGACAAATTGAGCTCCCATGAAAAGACGGTGCAGTCTTGTCCTCCAGCAGTAAAAGCATATCTACCATCATATGAGCAAGCCAGAGTTGACACGCCTGTTGAGTGACAGATCATTGCAAAGGACTTGTGAGGGTTTCCATCCAGAGGCAGAATTTGAATGCCAACCTACATAAAAGAGAGAAAACAGGAATGAAAATGAAATTTAAAACATTAAATCTAAATAGTAAAGGCAATAAAACTGGCATGATGACTCATGCTGATACAAAATATCAGAACAGAAGAGTAATTATTATTAAATGCATGGTTTATTTATAAGGCCTTAAACACACTTTATACCTTATCTTGTGTTATATATGCCATGTAACGAGAATTAGGGTCGCCATCCTTAGATGCAGGTAGGATGGCCATCTTTTTCACTGGAGAACCATAAGAGGGCCCTAAGACTGTTTTTCTGTGCAAAGCACACCATCACGAACAGATAAGCAAAATCAGAAAAAAAAAGATTTATTAAATTAGTTAATTAATTTTGAATCAATGTTTTTTCAAGAGATTAAAAAAAGGAAACCCTAGTAGTAGACTGAAAAAATATTTCATTAAATTCAGTGCTGTTTAAAATAGGACAAGATGACAACAAAAAAATTAATAAAATTTCCTTAATTTCTCACTCAATACGCCAGTTGGTGGCAAGTAAGTCATTGAATCATTCGCTCTAATCAGTTCATTCAAACATACTGTTCATTCAGGAACGAAATTGAATCTTTCACTGATGATTCATTGAAAACTCAGAGCTTGAGATTTCCATCATAGAATTTGATGTGGCCATTCACATCACCTGTTACTATAAAACTTGACAGTATACACATAATATATTTTCATAAAATAATGTCAGACAGACAAAAAAAAAACATCAAATGCATAGCAAAGTGTAACATACAGCAAGTGAAAATGTAATAGGCTTTAGGGTTACTGGAATTTATTTGAAAAATCCTAATGCACTCATTTGCCATATACTGTATCTATGTGTCATATATACCTGTCAATCAAAGTCAGTACAGTGATTGCTTCCTTCTGGAGAGGCACAAGCTTTACGGCTTTCCTCACTACTGGGTGACGAGAGACAGATTGAGTCTGCTTGTCCCAGAGAACTATATTCCCAGCTGAGGTGGCTGTAAAAGCCAGCACACCATCATAGTGGAAGATGGACTGGCTAAGGGACCCTAGCACCATATTGAATGTCTGAATGGTGACAGATTTGCAAGAGGTCAATGCCAATGGCAGAGAAGAATAACATAAAAACAACACAAAAATTCTGCAGTGGCCCTGTAAATAAATGTATGCATTTTATCCAAAGCGACTTACAGTGCATTCAGGCTATACATTTTTTACCAGTATGTGTATCTGTAGACACTAAACAGCACATAAGCAACATTATTACAATAAGATTTTACACTTTAGATCATATTTAACTTCATTATCATTTACTTTCTTAGTTTGTAGCAGTATGAGCCTCTTACTTGTAAAAGATGCTGAGCATTGGATGTGTGATCATACATGACAGCAACATGGGCACAAATGTACAAGATGACAAGTCTGTCTTCATCCTGCAGACTGAGAACAGGTAGAGTTTGGTTCATCCCATAAGCCCAATCAAGGACCTGCAAGTACAAAATACAAAGATTTAGATACAGGTCTGAAAAAACTGAGGTATAGTGGGTATAGCGTTAACAAATTTGAGCTTTTTGACAATAAAATGATTTTAAACTTACAAGATCATTATTGTTTCTTGTTCAATCTTGTTAGCTCCTAAAGCAGCTTGTCATTACATAAAATAGCCATGCATAATATATGACCTGTTGTCATTGTGAAATAAAATATCTTTAGTTTTAGAAGACGCTGTGACATAACATTGTAGTTGCATTGTAGTTATTTGGACGAACTAATTTTTTTTTTACGTTAAAGATAATTCAATGTTTTTTTTAAAGGAATTAAAATGAATTTGATCGAATCATTACCAGAGGGTGAGTTTTGGTTCTGGTCTCCTTGGAAATGACAGACAGTGATGTGGCTGTGTAAACTTGTGAATCTGCAATATCCTCTTGCAGACTGTATAGTTCACTTCTTCCTTCTTCATCTTCATCGTGTACTTCTTTCTCTATCTGATTATCCTCTGTGTTTATCTGCTCACCTGCGTCTTCAGTTTCCGCATCTGTCCTGTCAGATGCAGTAGATGTCCCGTTTGTCGTTGACATTGTTCTGTGTGACTTGCGAGAGGAGAAGCTGGAGAATTTGTCCGGCCCACAACCAGATTCACGAGGTTACAGATGCAAACACCAGAACTTCCGCGCGTGGCGGTTAGCCAGGCTAATTTAGTCTCTGTGCAGTCGAAATTATCTATGCCAAAGCTTTGTTTAAAAAGATTTGAGTTGAATAATACCCGAACACAAGTGCAATACTGCTTGTAATCTTGCCAATGCGAATGTCTAGTTTTTCTTTACCTATCCACTCTAATTACCCACGCTTACCGTTGCTAAGATACGGTCACGTGTGGGGGCAACGCACAACTTTGCTGATGAAAATCCTTCATAAAAAGAAGTGAAGTACTGAAATGTAATATTTTTAAAGAAAATACAGGATTTTTGTTGCATGGAAAGTAAAAAAAACTGCATTTTTTGTACAGTTTGCATTTTAATCCATCCTTTCTGAATAAAGTAGCCTATTAATTTCTTTTAAAAAGAAAAAAACTTTTGAACGGTGGTGTGTATTTTTTAAAATTTAGACTTTAATTTTTAGACAGTTAGAAAAAAAAGAAACAGTTTATGAGTAAATAAACAAACAAACAAATATGGTAACAGCACAGCTCATAGTACAGCTCAGCTACTCAGTTAAAAAAAATCCTACCTGTACACTAACTGAAATTTAACTGTATGTATGCCAATGTAGTTTTATTTCATTTTCATGCTTACCAAACAGGTATTCAAATGATTACAGTTTATAACAGTTTATGTGTTTTGAGCCACATACAGAAAAACAACAACACATAAAACCATTGCTAGAGTTTCACTGCTAGTATACAATTACTTGTATAACTGCACTTTTATTTTCATTTGAAACCTTTATTGAAATGTATTATTAATATTTTAAAAAGTTGATAAAGTAGCCCTGGTTTCCATATACCTTGCGATATCCAGTTTATCACGAGTGTGCTTCTTCCCTATCAAATGTATCATAATTGTTTTATTTGTGTGATTCTTCACAAAATGTGCAAAAGTTAACTCAACTCAGTTTACCCAGCTGCTGCCAACCAATGAGGAATGTATAACCACTCGTTTAAAATGGGTGAATAAATATATTTCTCAAGACTTTATTTTACTACAAGCTTAGAGAAAAGAAACAGTTACAATGAAAAACTGTATCCGGAGAACCATACGGCTTGGGTTCCATAAGGATAACAATGTATTTTAATCACTGCGTAGACCTCTAAAGACAAACAAAATGCAGATTTAAACAAACAATCAAACAAACAAACAAGTAAAATGATCAGAATAACTGCGCATAGTGCTTGAGGAATTTTACAATATACATTACACCAGTCACCTGGCCTACTAGTGCCAAAGCACGAACGTTTAAAGTGATCCGTGCATTTGCTGAAAATAGTGCGCTCCACATAAGAGCAGCGTTCACCAAAACCGACATTTATTAATTTCCATTATCAACTAAATAACGTATCACGTTCCAGGCATATTTACAGTAAGTACTGATGATAATTTCTCTGTAGAACAAATAAAACCGTCAAAAGGAGTGCACACATTCCTGGGATGTGTATATATCCTTCCGCCACTTTTTGTGGCTTTTAGACTGTTTAGGTCTATCGGTCAGTGCTGAAGCCCCGCGTGAACGGTGTATATCACTGAAAATATCGCACTTAAAATAACAAAAAAGCGAAATTACCGGCTTGTTTTTTTTGTTGACATCTAAAACATATGGATTGTCCGCGCTCTGCTTTTAAAACGGGCTAAATTGTCTCTGTTTAGCAGGAATTAAATCAGCAGAGCTAGCTAGCTGAAGTAGCAGGCAGCGTTAGTGGAGACTTGAATAACTGGAGGAGTAGCTTTACACGCTGGCTGTCACTAGATCAACTGTCAGCTAACGCGTCAAATAGCATATTCTGCACTCGTCCGCGGTGTAAAACGTTTTCTCAAACAGCCAGAAAACTCTGCTCAAGCTGTCGTTTATGGGATCACCATGTCCATGAAGATAGTGCTCCTGCAGGATTACACAAGTCACCTGGCCTACTAGTCAAAGCACGAACGCTCAAAGTGATCTGTGCATTTGCTGAAAATAGTGCGCTGTACATTAGAGCAGCGTTCATCAAAACCCACTTTCATTCATTCTCAGTATCAACTAAATCATGTATCACGTTGCAGACATATTTACAGTAATTACTGATGATAATTTCTCTTTAGAACAAATAAAACAATCTAAAGGAGTACACACATTCCTGGGATGTGTATGTATCCTTCCGCCACTTTTTGTGGCTTTTCAGACTGTTTAGGTCTATCGGTCAGTGCTGAAGCCCCGCGTGAACGGTGTATATCACTGAAAATATCGCACTTAAAATAACAAAAAAGCGAAATTACCGGCTTGTTTTTTTTGTTGACATCTAAAACATATGGATTGTCCGCGCTCTGCTTTTAAAACGGGCTAAATTGTCTCTGTTTAGCAGGAATTAAATCAGCAGAGCTAGCTAGCTGAAGTAGCAGGCAGCGTTAGTGGAGACTTGAATAACTGGAGGAGTAGCTTTACACGCTGGCTGTCACTAGATCAACTGTCAGCTAACGCGTCAAATAGCATATTCTGCACTCGTCCGCGGTGTAAAACGTTTTCTCAAACAGCCAGAAAACTCTGCTCAAGCTGTCGTTTATGGGATCACCATGTCCATGAAGCCGCAGGCCGGTGGTAATCGCAAACCCGGCGGAAGCAACAGCGGAGCCGCTGCGGCCTCAGGTACCGGGGGAGCAGGAGGAGGCGTCGGACGCCAGAACATAGGAAGGTGAGAGCCGAATCTGCAACACGGAGGGGTTTTAATTTGGAGGACGTTCGAGCGTGAACCTAGCGGGGGATGCGGCATGCCTGCACTTGTGTCGTAGTTTAAAAACGCAGGTTGTGAAGTTGCAGTGGCCGGGATTGAGCGCAAGTAGGCCGATATAGGCCAAGTTCACAGGACAGAGATTCACACGTTAATGGGCACAAAGCCATCGCGGTTATAAAATAACAGCTGATAGCGGACAATATGCTCGTGAATATTTGAGAGGGGTGGGTTGTCTGCTGTGATGAACACGTTCAGGATGAATAACGTTAGTGTCATTTTGCCGGTGAAATATGACTATGACAGCTTTGCCCCACTAGACTGATGCATTTCTATCGTTTCCGACTGCATAATGGGATTGAACGGGTTTCACATTTGAGCAACGTTAAAAGAAATGATTTGCGAGCCATAAAATGAGAGTATCAGCAGTAATACAATTCATCGTAGTGTTGTTAGCTAGCTAACAAGCCAACGTTTATTTGCATACACCGTTACTATCTGTCGCTCTTATCCGCATGACAGTCTAGTTTGTTGATACATGTAAGTTAGGAATATCTGAAAATAACGTTACAATCAGGTGCTCCTTAGAACATTATTTCTGCATCGTTTGCCTTTGACTTGTTTTTTCCTAAGCTTGTTGTTTGGGAACTTCACAAGCGCTTCTTTGCACAATTAAATGCATGAAGCATATGATTATCTGTCACTCCCTTGTCATTGCAGCTCTTGGTGTATGCCAGTGCATGTGCAATTGACAGTTCCATTGGTATCACATTAATTAGTGTTCCTGGTAAAAATGGTTTTTGGCTCTGCAAACTGTGAATACAGCATATCAAACGTTTCCATGTATCCATTTGATAATAAATTATCTCTTATCAAGCTAATCAATCGTTCTGTTTCCTCTCTTCCCAGAGGACGCAACAATGCCAAAGGACCCTCCACTTCAGTGAGTATCCTTTCTTTCAGTTTCTCTTATTTATTCATAATATCGATTTTCTAAATTGACTCGCATTTAAAATTTCTCCATTTCAAGCCGACTGAGAAAGCATGAAAAAGTCCCTTGTTGAACTGTATATCAGCACAATGAACACTGCTCAACCAATTACAGTATAAATATAAATATTTTTATATAATGCTTTACCGCAGACCGAAATAATGCTCTTTCTTTTTTTCAATTATCTTTTAAGGTGGCCTTCAGTGGAGTTTATGCAAACATGAGGATGGTTCATGTTTTGACCTCAGTTGTGGTGAGTCCAAATGCACAAGACTGAAAAAAATGTTTGTTCATATTGCAGCTGTTATATTTTTTGTTTTTATGTTGTCATTCTCTTTACCAAAATAAAACCAATACGATTTGGTTTTGTGCTTCACCGCTCAACAGGGTACCAAATGTGAACTTAAGGTTAAAAACGGGCTGATCTATGAAGGCGTTTTTAAGACCTATGGCCCAGAGGTGAGGAGAGGAATTTCTGTAACCCTAATCTCAAACATTTAAATCACTGGGCAGCAAAAAAAATAATAATTCACTTTTATTCTACATCTATGTACATATGACATTTTTTCCCTATATGGTTTTGTTCTGTGCATCTGCAGTGTGATATTGTCCTGGATGCTGCACACAGGAAGAGTGTAGAACCTAATGTGGGCCCTCGCCGTGAGGATATTGTGGAGAGCATCATCTTCAAGTCCTCAGATGTAATGGTAATTCATTTCAAAGATGTGGACCTCAACTATGCCAAGAAAGGTGAGACCTTTGTCAAAGAAATGTTTGTCCATTGCTTCTTTAGTGGTTCCTTTAAAGGTGCATTATAGGCTCTGATAAGATGTAGTATAGATGCTGTGTAGGTATGAACTGCCAAAGCAATTAATCTATGAACACAAATAGCAGGAAAACTGATCCATTTACTGACATCACAACAAATTTCTGTAAGGTCTTGTACATAATTCTACACATTTCAAAGTGTGACTTAAAATGATGCTTTGAGTTGGCATCAACCATCAGAACAGATTTTTCGAGATGTAAAGTCAAGATGTTTTTATTGCTGAAACTAGAGCCATCGGTTATATTTTACTGCAGATGGGGTGATGTGTATTTAGAGGACTGCAGTATATGCATTTTATAGAAGACCAATATGATTAGACTGTGGTCGGAAATTAAAAAGCAAACATTTTACTTGCACCGTATATTGTATTAGCCATTGGATAAGTACAAAGAACAGAACAAATGTGCTTGTGCAATTCTTCCTCTATGAGCTCCTGACTATTATACGTTAATTTGTATTAAATAATCCTGTAATATTCAACCCACTAATTATATCCCATGATTGATAAAGTTTTTCAAGGAATTTTCTCATGGTTGACAACAGTTCAGTACCAGTTCAGTTAGTTCCACAATTAGTTCTGGTACTATGAAAAGGTTCCTGCGGAGCGAAAGGCCCTATTGTTCAATTCTACATATTTGTTTTAGTTTAGTGCCTATTAGTTTTTTAATCTGTGATGGGCTTTATAATTAAGGCTCGTTTCCACTGAGGGGTTCGGTACTGTACGGTACGCAATTATTTCTGTTTCCACTGTCAGAAGTTGTGAATGGTACCAAAATAGCGAACCATACTGTACCACTTTTTTTGGTACCCTTCCATTGGGGTACCTAGCACAGCAAAGGGTACCAAAAGGGTGGAGCTAAACTCACCGCAGAACGTTGATTGGTTGACTAGAATCGTCACACTTGCGTGATACAAGGGGATAAAGCTTCTCCTTCACTCGTTCCGCTCTGCTGTCCATGTGTGTCGAATCGTACTGTACTGTACCGTACCGCTCAGTGGAAACGAGCCATTATTCATACACATTGTCTCATCTTGTTTTTTGTTTTTTTTAACACACTTCAGGTTAAGTTAGTTGTTAGAGTTGAGTTAAAGACTGTCACTAATAAGAGGGTGTGGTGTTTTGCTGTTTGTTAGTAAGCATGAGCCAAATGGGTCTTATATCCAATGCAACTATTTACAGTAAATATGAAGCAACCATGTCTGTATTTACACTGTCAACCAATCTCAGATTTTTTTTTCCTGTGGTGTCAGCTGCAGATCAGATTTTGTTAAATGTGTGTAAACATCAGATATTTTTTTTAACGACTTTGGGCCGGTTTTGGTTCTTAATCTGATACATATTCAATATCTGGTCATTGTATCCAATTCTCCTTATTTCTCAATTTCATGTAATTAGTGTTTACAGAAAGGGAATATTCTGTTATATTTGTAAATGTCTGGCTGCCAAACCCATATTATTACAGCAAGGAGATGTTTTCTCTCTCTTTTTTATTTAAACCTTCAAATGAATGATACATACACAAGTCAGTACACATAGTTGAATTCATCATAACATCTTGCTGCCTCATACAGGGTTTCCCCACGTATTTAAACTCTCCTGATTTTAGTGCCATTAAAATGTCTTAAATATGTGTTTTTTTCTGCTAAGCATTACACTTTGAGGAGAATTGTTAAATTTTACTAAAAAATATGACAGTTTAGTGCAACGTAAGGTTGTTACTTTTGTTTACATGTGACATTTTGCATGCTTCACCAGAGGTGAGTGAGGAGTATGGTGTTAGAGTAAAATTTTCTGTGAAATATGATATGTTGAGATTGTGTGAACTTGTTCTTTATGTGCGTAGGGGTGTGCGATATGTATGGTCTACGATAATATCAGAATTATTGCTTTAACATTGTGCAAGCTGTCATTATGGAGTATGTCACTCTGCCAAAACAAACAAAAAAAAAACATGGCTTGAGAGTATAAATTTTTACTGTGTGATGTAAGCATTTATATGCCCAAAAATTCAAGTTATACATGGCCATTTTTATCCCCATACGTTTTTGTTATATTTTTATCATATGATGTGTGTGTGTAGTATTACACAAGCAAGAGTGCTTTTCCCAAATATCAGCAGGATTAGAAAATGTGATACTGATTTTATATAACAGTTCAATAAACACAAAGTTAAAGGGATAGTTCACCCAAAAATTTAAATTCTGTCATTAATTACTCACCCTCATGTTGTTCCAAACCCGTAAGACCTCCGTTCATGTTTGGAACACAAATTAAGATATTTTTGATGGAATCTGAGAGCTCTCTGACCGTCCATCCGCGTGGCGCAGCTGACACAGAACAGCATGCGTTGTTTACGTTCAGTGGATACTCTCAAAAATGGCACTAGGGTGACGCAGAGTAGACGAATTGTTGAATAAAGCCGTTTTTTTTTTCTTTTGTGCACAAAAAGTATTCTCGTAGCTTCATAAAATTACGGTTGAACCCCTGATGTCACATGGCCCAAAAATTCAAGTTATACATGGCCATTTTTATCCCCATACGTTTTTGTTATATTTTTATCATATGATGTGTGTGTGTAGTATTACACAAGCAAGAGTGCTTTTCCCAAATATCAGCAGGATTAGAAAATGTGATACTGATTTTATATAACAGTTCAATAAACACAAAGTTAAAGGGATAGTTCACCCAAAAATTTAAATTCTGTCATTAATTACTCACCCTCATGTTGTTCCAAACCCGTAAGACCTCCGTTCATGTTTGGAACACAAATTAAGATATTTTTGATGGAATCTGAGAGCTCTCTGACTGTCCATCCGCGTGGCGCAGCTGACACAGAACAGCATGCGTTGTTTACGTTCAGTGGATACTCTCAAAAATGGCACTAGGTTGACGCAGAGTAGACGAATTGTTGAATAAAGCCGTTTTTTTTTTCTTTTGTGCACAAAAAGTATTCTCGTAGCTTCATAAAATTACGGTTGAACCCCTGATGTCACATGGATTATTTTACCGATGGCTTTGCTATGTTTCTGGACCTTGATCATGTAAGGACACTTGCTGTCTATGGGAGGGTCAGAGAGCTCATGGGATGCATCAAAAATATCTTAATTTGTGTTCCGAAGATAAACGAAGGTCTTACGGGTTTGGAACGACATGAGGGTGAGTAATTAATGACAGAAATTGTATTTTTGGGTGAACTATCCCTTTAAAATTGTTAGTTTTAGGCATGTTATTGTAATAATCTGCATTTTAATCGAATCAGTTTAATTTGGTTACCCATAATTTATGTTGAATAAATTAGCCATCAAATGCTGAGTGAGAGAATGACTCACTCAGCTCACTCAAGACAGTAACTTGCCGCCACCTACGTGTACCTACAGTACTATGATAAAAAATGCATTCAGTGTAAAAGCTTGCAAAAAACACTCGGCAAAATATTGTCTAGTTATCGGTCAACAAAATCTCTGAAAAGACACTTTTTTTCCCTATAGTACGCCCTTAGCGTGTATGGTATTTCTTTTTATTTATTTAGATCTTAAAAACTTTTTAAAAAGCCCTAAATTTGACTTTAAAATGTGTAGGAGCCATTTAATAAAAGCATAACCAAAACCATAAACTTAATCTGTGATGTGCATGTAAATGTGGTCAGTGTTATGCAATCAGATCTGTGAGCTTTGCAGTGTCAGTGCAGACCATGAAAAACATTATTATGGACAGTGCCTGCTGTAGTCCTGCAATTATGTTTTCATTACTGCGGAATAAGATGTTTATTTGATAAAAGTTCAAAGTGTGGTGTTAGGAGAGGGCATGACATTTTGATGGATCAAAGAAATTGCAAATCACTCATTCAAATATATTTATAATGCTACTACATGCATTAGGAATGCAAAAGAAATTATCATTCCAGACATACTCCTGTGTGGTAGCTTTTTATCCTTTTGTTGAAAAATGCATTTGTTAAAAGCGGCTTTTTTTAAACGACATTTGCAACTTGCATTAAATTTGAAGTGTATGTATATATTATATCCACTGCTCCTTCCATACAATCTAACCCTGCCTGCCTGTCTCTATCACTGTAGGTGCAAAAAATGTATTAGTTGAACCTGGTCAATGACTTTATCAAACTGACCCATTTTTTTTATTCTGTCTCTTTCCTCTTAAATGGGTGTAGTCTCATCAGATGCAGGTAATGCAACTCATCCTCTTCTTTTGCCAATGTATTTTTATGCAAAATCTTTTCAGTTGCTTGCGGCAGTCTTTGAGTAGGTGAATAGTGCATGACTTGCAGGCATTTTGACACAGAGATGCTTTTGTTATTGTAACACTGATGCAGCCTTTAAGTCAGAGGATATTGTTTTTTTTTCATTATCCTCACAAAAGAAGCACACGGTATCTGCTTCTTAAGTGCTCTTTGTGTTCTACATAGATTAGCGAGCTATATGGATGTTTGATATGACTACAGATATTTGACTATTTCTCTAAGATATTTTAAGGTAGATTAAATGTTTCTGAGTCTCCTAATCGCCTCTTTTTGTTAAGTACCTACAAACCCCCCCACATATTTCAGAGTTCAATTAGAGGTAGCTTTTAGAGAAGGTCTGTGTTATACAGTACTTCACCTCAGGAATTGTGCAATGTTAAGACTTTAGCTACTAGATTTCAGTTTTTTTGCACCTGAGAATGCAGGGTGTTTATAAAAATGGCACAGATACAAGAATGATCAGCTAGTTCATATAAAGATGAAATGGCATTTGCCATCATCATACCAAAAGCCAAACAAGCAACAAACAAGTGCCAAACCCACTCAAAGCTGGCTGCAAGTAGCTACTGTAACATTTTGATTGTCATTACATAATTATCCTGATAATGTTATATTAGAGGCCCGTTTCATTTCATGAGTGTCACAATATTGCTTAATCTAAATAAATCCTGGTAGGAGATCATACTTCTTCAGGTTGTGGTTTCATTTAGATTTGTTTGCATATTTTTCTCCTTTTCTTTTATAAAATCTAATTTAATGAAAACAACATGAACTGTTAAATTCAGTGCAAGAACAGTTTAATATCAATAATGCAAATCATGCTGCCATGAAAACTCTTATCTAGTGCTGTCAAACGATTAATCCAAAATAAAAGTTTTTGCTATCATAATATGCTTGTATACTGTGTGTGTATGTATATATGTGTGTGTGTATATATATATATATATATACACACACACACACACACACGCACAGTATATATATAGAAAATATTTCCATGTATATATTTATATTAATGTAATTGATATTATACATACATTTTTTTTCTTAAATATATACATGCATGCGTGTGTATTTATATATACATAATAAATATACACAGTACACATACATATGTAAAGGAAATTATTTTGGATGCAATTAATCATTAGGCAGCACTACTCTTATCTAATTGGCATTGTTTTTCATACAACAGCATTTGAAATCCGTGAAATGAAATTAGTTCTTTTCATTTATCAGTTCTTTGAAACTACTGATTGAAATGCATTTCGTCATGCCAGTTTAACAAACCCACATGTATTGATTCTTTCCTAATTCTTGTAATACTGTTTCCTCTTGAGTTCTTTGTGACCCTTAACCTCTGATATACTCTGTTGAAGGTCATGTTCTCAGGAATCTCACTTTCCAATTAGTGTTTCTGTTCAATAATCAATTTTATTTTGTAGTGTTAAGGTGCAGTAGCATTAGTAAAATTCTTTGAAATTTTGCAGGCAAAAAGGTCTGTTGTCTGTTGTTAGTAATGTAGCAATGTATGAAGCATAGCGAACACAGAAGTTGCTTTCAAACAAAGCAGCTTTCTGTTGGTCAGTGTGGCGAATCCATAGGGAACCCACGGGAAGGCCTTTTGCCCTCATGCAAAATTCTGAATTGTGTGGATTCCTATTAAAATTAATGGGTTTTGCCTATGAAAATTCAGAAAATGTGACCGCACCTTTGATTTAAGCATCAGGATTTAATTAACTGTTAGCAATGACTTTAAAGGGAACAGTGAGAGGAATCACTCATTCGTTTTTTGGTCATTGTACAAGAGCTCCACCCTTTTTTCTGAAAACATGGCCTTTGAAATGTGTTTGTAATGCAGTGAGCTCAGAATCAAGATTGTTGTCTTATGACTAAATGTGAGATCCTTGCCCCTGCACCACCATTTTGTCCATTTAGAAATCATCACCCGTTTTCCATTTCATTATGTTCCCCATATCATACATTTGTTTTCATTTCCGTTTTATGTTCCTTCTATAAGCATTTGCGTGCTTTTGCATCACCATGATACAAGTGATATGAATCCTGTTGTTTGTCTGGTGTGTGTTGGTGTGCGGTGAAGACAACTTCACAGACAGTGCAGTAAGTGCCCGTCTGAATGGAGAGCACAAAGAGAAGGATCTGGAACCCTGGGATGGAGGGGAGCAGCACACCTCGGGCAGTATGGAATCTCTTGACACTGATCTGGTGAGACAACAGTCGACAAATCAGGCTTGACATATAATGTTGGATTATTTTAGAAGTATCATAAGCAGTAACAATGTTTAGATAGTTAAAGCTCTTACAAGAGGTATGAGGTGAAACAGTAATCACATTTTTGAAACCGTCTCTCCCTCAGTCAAATGGTTGGGATCCTGATGAGATGTTTAAATACAATGAGGAGACATATGGTGTGAAGTCCACCTATGACAGCAGCTTGTCCTCATACACGTAAGTCCTCTCATTTGTGCTGTGAGTCACATCTAATGAGTATGTCCATTTGTATAAATCCTAGGTATGTGTTGTCTCTTTTCCTTTTGTTTCCAGGGTTCCTTTGGAGCGAGACAATTCTGAGGAGTTCCTCAAGCGGGAGGCTCGTGCATCACAGCTGGCGGAGGAGATTGAAGCCAGTGCCACCTATAAGGCCCGGGTGGCTCTGGAAAATGACGACCGCTCTGAGGAAGAGAAATACACTGCTGTGGTTCGTGGAGAGAGGGAGCTTCACAGCCTCAACAGGTGAAGGCGATTTTATTGCTGATTTAAATGTTACTTAAATGTGAGTTTGGTAAGCAGTTTCTGAGTTGTCTATATTTCCCCATTCAAGTAGAGAGGAGCTTGCCTGCATGCCTAAAATAGCTGCTTGGAGGCATTGCAAATATGGCTGCCATGTATACTTTGATTCATGTAATCACTTTGATTAACTTCAGAGGTTATGCTCAGATTGAAATATATTTACATATCCCTGAAGAATACAAAAACTTGCTGGTTTTAAATGGCAACTTGTTGCATATTATTTCATCTGCCCAAATTTTGTGCAACCGTTATATTTCCTTCCTTGGTCTGGATCAATGCAGGCAATAGCAACAAATATCTGCAAATGTATTGTTGTTCTTCAAAGTTTTGCAGACAAAATTGAGTAATTTCAATCGGAAACCACACAAATGGGAACTTTGCTTCAGGGCAAAAGATGTGGATGTTGCCCTGTGTTGACCAACAGAAGGCTGCTTAGTGTGAAAGTGACTTCTGTGTGAGCTGTGCTTTATTCACTATTGACAATGGAAAAATGACCTATGCTAATGTGTCTGTGGCTTCACAACAGTTTTTAGTTGTTATTAGTTGGTGTTAGAATGTAATTATTATTTCAGTTTGAAGAGTATTGCTCAATTAGTTTAATTTCAATGCAGAGTTTTCCTCTTAATTCTGTTTACTTCGACAGGGAGAACAAATACATTCCCCCTAGTCAGAGGAACAGAGAACCAGGGATGTCATGGGGAGCTGGTCGTCAAAACTCACCCAGACTTGTGCAGTGCAGCCCTGGGCCACCCGTGGCCAGATCTGGACCTCATGAATACAATGCAATGGATCAGCGCGTGGTCAATGGAGGTATAAGATAATTTTTGTACTCTTTGTTTGTACCTTGACTTATTTTGGGTCATGTTGGGTATCCAAAACAACTAGTGTTGTGGTACCTTTATTACACCATCAAGTTTAGTAATGTATGCAAACAAACTGTATGTTTGGTTATGCAGTTTTGAAGCCTTGAAATATTATTGGCGGTGGTTACCAGCACAGCTATACAAGCAATGTGCTGATATTTTTTGATAGATGTCTCAAAGTTTTCCTTGGTGTCACTTTTATTGGAATCATTTCTTAATCAGTCCATGAAACAGAACTCAAAATTTCCACTTAAACTACTAGGAATTAGAAAAAAAGAGAATCTATCCCTTGGCTTATGTTATCTATTAATCTATTGTTCTCTCCTTCACTAACAATCAATCTACCAAATCATCTCTCTGGCTTTCAGTCTTTTCATGATAAAAGGATTTGAGCTAGGGAGTACTGCAGGCCAAGACTGCTGCTGTTCCAAGAGAATCTGATTGATCTTTCCAAATGTTCTTTCTTTGAAGTCCTGTTTCCTGGTGTTTTATGTTTCACTGCCTTAGAATTAACCTCAACATGTGATTTGTTGCATTTCATCCTTGTTCTTTGGTGTCTTCTCATTCCTTCTCAACTCATTTCTTCCCAATACTCTTCCATTACCTCTCTCTGGAACTTTTCTCCTCACTAGTGTCAGTGTTCTTATCTAAACTGCTCATTCTTTAATGCCTTCAAACATTTCTGTTTTCCTATTCAATTTACATGCTCATTTGTTTCCCCTCCTTCACTCACTTGCTCAAATGTAGTTTTTCTTTCCTCTCATTTCGACTCATTTCATCTCTATCAGGTGCACACCCTTGGCCCTCGCGCTGCCCATCTCCCTCTTCTCGCCCTCCATCCCGTTACCAGTCAGGCCCCACCAACTCTCTCCCGCCCCGGGCGGCCACGCCCACCCGGCCTCCTTCCAGACCCCCATCCAGGCCCTCTCGGCCCCTGTCTCACCCCTCTGCTCATGGCTCTACAGGGCCCCTGTACACCATGCCCAAACGCCTGTCCTCAGAAGGTATCAGAAATTCCAGACCGAGCAGCCATTTTGTTGTGGCACCACTGCTCAGGTTCAAGTTTTGCAATCCAAATGCCTGAATTAAGGCTGCCACTAACAGATGTGGGACTTTCCTGGTGTTTAATAAAATGACTCACTCCTCTTCTTGTTCCATTTTCTATTGCTATCCCTGTTTTTATGCATGATTGAAGTGATTTGGGGCACGTTTCACTCACTCATTTTCTGCGGTGTGTGTGTAAGTGTTGGCATTGTGTTTTGGCCATGGGGACACCACTGGCAATGCCCAAGTGTTTCTTTCCATGTCTGACATTGGCTTGACATTGTGTTCTCGCACATCAAATGAGAATCTGTCACAGCCTCTTCAGTTCAAATGTATTTCAGGTAGATTGATTAGAATTAACATTCTTATCCATTAACATGTAATAAATACGGAGAAAGGCACATGACATGCGGAGGAAAAAGTGTGGCAACAAACGAAGAATTTGTTTCCATGACTTAATCATTTGTGGCTACAGTGTACAAATTTTTGCTTCATTTTAGTAAACATGTGGCCACGTTGTTCTAATTCATTCTCTCATGTTAATTTAGTTAAAGCATGGCTGCATTTTGCTAATTAGTTTCCTAGTTTTCATTTGGTTAAATATGGCCACTTTGTATTAATTGGTTTCTTTGTTTTAGTTAAATTGTGACCAAGCTGTATTAATTTGTTCCCTTGTTTTAGTTCAATCATAGCAACAATTTACTATCTCTCCCCCCGCCTGCTTTAATTTAAAACAAAGCAAAACAAATTATGATTGGTAGAAAGGCCACAATTAATAAAATGTGAGAACAAAGTCTTTCTTTATGGTCACAGCGGTTTTTTTTCTTTTATTCTTTTTCTTCTGCATGTGAAGTTTGGTACTCCGTACATGAGTTACTGAAATGAATGACTTGCTCAAATTTGGTTAAAATCACATTCTCTGGTATGTGTCATAGTGTGTCCAAGACATATTTAAACCACAAACTGCTGTTATACATAGTTATGAGTGTTTTATAACTATGTATAACAGCCCAGTTTCTGCTTTATATTTGGTATTTTGAATGTCACATGTACTGCAACTGCTTTTGGAGAGAGCTACACACTACACATTGGTGAGAGATGCCCTAAAGGGGGTGTGTTTCTTCTTCTAAAGCTCACTCATCCCTGTGTTTGTGAATGCAGGTCCTCCAAGAATGTCCCCCAAGTCACAGCGTACTCCTAGACCTCATAGAGTGGCTTCTTGTCGGGGCGGTGGGCCTCCTCCAACTGATTATATGTCCCAAGGTGCATCGGTGGAGGTTTCCGCTCCCCCTCCAACTCGCAGCAGTCCTTCTGGGGGAACCTGGTCATCTGTTGTCAGCGGTGGTATGTCTAGATTATAAATCTGTACCCAGATTTCAGTTTCATTCAGAATGACTTGCTGACAAATTTTTCCCACTTCCTCTTTAGCACACAGACCTCGATCACCTCGACAAAATAGCATTGGCGGAGGTGCTCCAAGCCCCTCCTGCTTGTCTTCCCCTCAGGCTGGTACAGTGCCAGTAGACTCTGTGACAGCTTCCACAGCAGCGACGTCACCCACAGCAGCCAATCCGCCCACCAACCTGGAAGCATCTCCAATTGAAGAGGGTAAGGACGTTCCTTAAACAATATGTGCCATTTTAAGGCCGGTTTAATAATGTGTTATTAATTTCCTCTGTACCAGATCTCACAACAGACCTGTTTTTTGTAAAAAAAAATTGTTTTAAATAGCCAAAGAATCAAGAGTACTAGAGACGAGACAAAATTCTCCCAATGCCAACAGGGAGAATGTGAAACCTATTGAAGCTTCTGCAAGCATCGCTCGATCCATCGGAAAGGGTGTGTACCTGTGGAGATGTTATGCTATTTATCATGTACAACCAGTCATTTTTAATCTGAGTTTTGGAGCTTTTGCTAAAGCTGTTTTTTTGCAGCATGCGATTTTGCTGTGTTGATAAAACGCAAGAAAGCAGAAATTGCCAGTTGTCAGTAAGAATTAGGGATTTGGCTTCTAAGAATTAATTTTTTCTGCAGAATTGCTGACACTGTAAATATAGATGGAGCAGGAAATGACTTTTTCAGTTCATCTTATAAGTCATACACAAACTGCCATACAAATGTAGGTACAGCATATGCATCAAAGTAGGGCTGATACAATATCTGATTTTCATTCTTTGAATTCCCAATGATTTTTCCTGTATCTATAGAAGTTTGAAAAACTTGTTGTCTCTTGTTTTTCCAATAATTACACTAAAAATAAAAGTTTAGGGAGAGTTTGAGTTTGTAACCATAACTGTACGAAAGCATACAAAAAAGAACTTGCTGTTGATTATAACTTACTGCAGTGTCGAACTGGAGTGTCTCGCTTTCACCTGTCATTTCTCCAACATTATTTTGTGTGACGGTAGCAATGTAGCTAATGTGTGCTGGATTAGTATTAGCATAGTATCAGTATTTTATATTTTTTTAAATATCACATTTATCGTCTCTATGGTATATTGCGAAACCACTGCATCAAAACTGAAAAATCAAATGAAATTATGTAACTTGTTTTGAATAAATGTGCTTTTTTTTTTTATCTTCCTAGGACCTTCAAGCATGGCTCCAGACCACAGGAAACAAATAGATAATTTAAAGAAATTCAGTGTAGATTTTAGGGTAAGTTTTATTTCTCTCCCATTATGAGTGTTTCATAACTGTATTTCCATTTATTGAAACCCTGCATCATTTGTAGTTGCAGTCTAGCTCAAATCCAGATTCAGTTTTTGAGCCCATGGTGGCCAAGACTCCACGGGACCTCGTAGAAAAGCCAAAGGATCAAGCAACTGAGAAGAGCACCATAGATCCAACAGGACCTAAAGTCCCCATGGAGTCCGCCATTAGTGAAGAAACCTCCACTGCTGTGAGCGTCGCCCCAACAGGAAGTAAATCTGGTACCCCTTTGCTTTCTCCTTCCTCTGCTGTACCTGAGCAGAAACGAGGGCCTGATGTGACATCTCAGGGCGTTCAAACCACCTCGCCTCTGGCCAATGCTGCTGCAAAAGACAAGGATGAGAAGGAGGAGAAGAATGACCCTGTAGCAGAGTGAGTCAGCAGAAGAAAATGGAAAAGCTCTAGCATTATCAATGTCAATCACTTACAGAGCTTATTGTCAAAATGAGAAATTAATTTTCTTAAAAAGATAAAGTTGCTTAAAAGAGTCTTTCTCAGTAAAATGAACCACATCAGATATGTAATTCAAACCCATATTGTATTGTCATATTGTGAATAAAACAACATTAATTTATTGTTTATGCACGTTTTAGGAGTGTTAGAAAATCTACTCTCAATCCCAATGCCAAGGAGTTCAACCCAAGGGTATTTTGCTCCCCTGTAAGTAAATTGGTGGTTCATTTTGTGACCATTTTTGAACTGAAATCAAAATTTTTCCCAAAAATAGACAATGTTGTGCCTTAAAGGGATAGTTCATCTAAAAGTAAAAATTGTAATTTTCTCACTGTTGACCATAGAAGATATTTTGAATAATGTGGGCAACAAAGCAGTTGCTGGTCCCCCAATGATAGTATTTTCTTTTCCCTACTATGGAAGTCAATTGTCACCAGCCATTATTGGGTTACATTTTTCAGAATATCATGGTATGATAATATCACAGGTTTGGAACAACTTGAGGGTGAGAAAATTAAAATTTTCACTTTTGGGTGAACTATCCCTTTAAGGTACAACATATTTTGTTGATTTGTTTTTTCATTGGGTTTTCTAGAAGAGGGCAAACAAATATAGTAGGGCTGTACGATTGTTCGCATGCGATATTTAATGCGCATCTTGTCAGAAAGCCGGTTCTGTAATCAGCGGTAAATCTCAATCACCTGTGGGCTTTCACATTGAGCAGCATTAACTATACAGAGCCGTTGTTCACCGACGAGCTGCGCAAAAATTTGCGTGAATATGAACGTGAGTAAACAACGGCTCTTTGTAGTTAATGCTGCTCAATGTGAAAGATTTACCGCTGATTACAAAAGCGGCTTTACTGATAAGATGCGTGTTAAATATCGCATGCGATTTATCGTGCAGCCCTAAAATATAGGATAGAAGTGTACATGTTTATTATATTTATCTTCTTTTTATTTTATTTGAACTCTTTCCTCAGCCTAAACCATCAACAACCCCCACTCAAACCCGGCCCCAGGGTCAGCCCAGCCCTTCCATAGTAATGCAGCAGCCCTCTGCCGTCTATGGCCAGCCCATGTTCCAGATGTACCCTCTGACACCTGTCAGTCCTGGCGTTCAGGTGAGCTCCATTACATGAACCTTTCTGTTAGTGTAATCTCATTCGTTCTGTGCATTGAAGCCCACATCTATCCCAAAACATTTGTTCTTATTTTCATTCATGTGCCAAGATCCTTGATGTCCTGATTGCATTCATACTTCAGCCATCCCTCCTACATTTTCATTTGTCAGCTGCATTTCATCGGCATGTATATCCAGCACATGATTGCTTTCGTTCAGTGAGAAGGGCCAGTAGAGGCCTGTTTAGGCTAAGTCTGGTTTAAATAAAATGGCACAAATTCTGAATTGTGTGTAAAAAAAAAAAAATCATAGGTGTGCACTAGTTGTCCAAAAATGTGGACTTGGTGTGAACACACCTTAAGGTCAAGAACGTGATCATGAAAAAAATGATTTGACTGGTAGCATGCTACCAAACTTTGGAAGGAGTTCATGGTTTGTCATCAGCCGGAGAATTTACACCTCACTGATGTTTGATATTGTATTTGCTAATTTACTTTGTACTGACCAAAATAAAAGCTTTACTGATATATATTGTGGTGTAGAGTGGAAAGATGCATTTCAGCAATTGCAAAACTCAAAAGCGACAATTAGTCTTTTTTTTCCTCTACAGCATCATTTAAAAAGCTTTTGTTTCATCTTTAATCACTCGCACATTTTCTAGAAAATGCATCTTATACTTAAAAAAGCAAATGATTATTACACTAAAGACTCGTTCTTTTTGTTTCTTTTCCCTCTTTCCTCTCTCTCCATTAGAAAAGCATTATCTGGAAGGTTTGTGCAATTCTAAGCTTCTTTTTTTCTACTTTTCTACATGAAAACATGTATGAGATTTTTATCTGCATAACTTACCAGCAGTTGTTGGTTTGTCCATTTCTTACTGCAGCTGATCAGTTTTATGATTATTATATTTTAATACTGTTGTCAGTAAACTAATTTTTATACGTTTTCCTTGTCAACTAAAATTTATCAGTCCTTTTTTTTTTTTTTTTTTCTTTAAAATTAGTCATCAATTTTTGTTTTAACATTGTTTTTGTTTTGTTACAAGTATTGAAGCTTTGTTTGCATGAACACTTGACCAGAAAAGGAAAACGCCAGAAAGTTCTGTGGCTTTATTTCAGTCAGAAGCATTAATGTGTGTATTCTCGCAGTAGAGGACAGACGTTTGTTGGCACATCTTAAAATTCATGTCTTTAAGAAACAGAACATGGAGTTGAACATATTAATCCACAAACATTGCAAATGTTTACAAATAGCTTTTTCCCATGAGCACTGTGGGCTAAAAGAGAAAGTGCGTTACAGTGGTAATCAACAGAATATAATACACAATAGTTTTAAGATGCATTCAGCAAGTGTTCAAGACTGTGAAAAACTCAACATAGTTGTAGTTCTGCATCTCAAGTTCTGCTCCTCATCCTTTAGCCTCCAGCCATGTACCATGTTCAGGTTCCTCACATGACCATGAGCCAGACCAAGCCCTACAGACCAGGTAAAGGTGAGAATGCTTCACTCTCAGAGTGCTTTTTTTTTTTTTTTTATAGAGCTGCTTAAGTCTATTTTGTTTTTTCTCTTGTCATGAGCTTTTTCAGTGTGAGGGAGTTATGCTATATGTTTTTGTGTATTGATTTTGTATAATATTTGCAGGGCTGTGCAGTTAAGAAATAAGATCTGTGCAAAATGATTTTTTTGTCTCTCAAACAACATCATGCCATTTCATTCTCTCTTCTTTTGCTGTATCTGATTGCAGTACCAAACATGCCACAGCAAAGACCAGACCAGCATCACCCACCTGGCACGTCTACAATGATGCATCCAGCTACAGCTGCTGGGCCGCCCATTGTGGCACCGAGCCCAGCCTACTCCACCCAATACTTCACTTGTAGCCCCCAGCAGTTTGCTAGCCAACCTCTGGTACAACAGATGTCCCACTACCAGACACAGGTACAGTGACTTTAGAGGTCTCATTTCTAATGAAGAATTACTAAATAAAAAATTCCAGGCACCCAAATTTGCTTTCCTCCCTACTTTAAAGTGGACAAAAAAAACAGTATGGTATGTCTAAATTCATAGTATAGAACAGTAGGCAAGTAGTTCATGAATGATGTAATACTTCTGTTGAAAATCTGAAGAGCACATTCAGTGGACATTTTTTGTACTGTACCATGAGGAAGAGTCCACAGGAAGGGAGTTGTGAATGGCAGTGAAGCGACACAGCTTATGCCATAGATCACATGACAAAGCCAACATGGCAGATGAAGTACGCCTGGATTTAAATAAAAGTACAGTGTACTTTTTTCACAGTCTCAAAGTTTGTAGTCAAGCAGTACCTACTCAGACAGTAAACGGTTTTGGACAAAACTTAAGCATTTATAAATGTGGTGCCTGACAGTCTTCTATTTGTGAACATTATAATTCCTATTCTTAGAACAGT
The DNA here is from genome assembly GCF_001515645.1 of Sinocyclocheilus grahami. Taxonomy (NCBI): domain Eukaryota; kingdom Metazoa; phylum Chordata; class Actinopteri; order Cypriniformes; family Cyprinidae; genus Sinocyclocheilus; species Sinocyclocheilus grahami. The sequence continues at coordinate 876,949 of NW_015505632.1, forward strand.
GTTGAAATGCTGAAATGATAGCAATATCAACAAATGACTGATCATTATGGATTTATAAGATCCATTAGGAATCTTTGATTCTTTTGAAAATAACATTATGGCTTGTTTGGATACTTGCTTGGATTTTTTTTACAATAATATAAGAACTTTAGAATTGTATCAGTATAATATGTATATAATAATAATATGACTAAAGTATTATTAAATATGTATCCCATTAATCCTGGAAACAAATCTTTAAATTTCCAAATGTTTTGCTTATTTTATTTATTTATTTATTTTTAAACACCAGCTATATACAATGTAACATAAACATAAACAATTAACATATAACATTAACAATTCCTTTTAACTTTTAAAGGAACTGCCATTCACCATATACCATTCATTAAAAATATGATAATGTGGATTTAATGTATTTAGTCCATTTTCTGCAAATAAGGAAAAAGTGTTTTGGACAGATAATATTTATAAATGAAGTCTTTCACTCCTCTCGTTTAAGTCATTAATATAATCTTGGGTTCCTGTGTTTCAGGCCCAGCATGTGTTCAGTCCAGTGATTCAGGGCAGTGCGAGGATGATCACCCCTCCTGGCCATGCTCAGCCCAGCCTGGTTTCTTCCTCCACTCAGTATGGTGAGCAGACGCATACTATGTATGGTAAGAACTCCCGCCAGCACAAAGCCTAAATCTTGCCAGCCCATTTAACCTCTTTACTATCATACAGTGCATCTGTTCTAATTACTTTTTATAGCTTCTTTGTAGCTCAATGCTACAGCAAGTAATGATGGTCTTTGTAATGAGTCACACATTAATGACTCAAACAAAAATAGCACCTAATTTTCAGTTGATGTTTTCTTTTTATTAAATTTTTAATTGTAGTTATAATATTTATATTATTTTTATGATTTAATATCTAAAAGTTTAAATGTCTTACAAAACTCATTCAAAGAAATAGACTGGAGTATGTCGTTTGTATTTATTTGCATTTGGTAACACTCATATTCATTGGATTTATTTTGAGTAAATGCAGTGATACCATATATTATAACTGCTTGTGTTTGTCTGTTTCTGTGTTTCAGTGTCACCTACCCCCATTCCTCAGCAGTTTTCCCACCCAAGCTCTACCCTTCACCATCATCCGCAGCACCCTCAGCCCTCTGCCACCCCGACAGGACAGCCGCAGCAGGGTACTCAGCATGGAGGCAGCCACCCGGCCCCCAGCCCCGTTCAGCATCCTCAGCACCAAGCAGCGGCCGCTGCAGCCCAGGCCATCCATCTGGGAAACCCACCACAGCAGCAGATGTACTCAGCCCTGGCACCCACCCCGCCTTCCATGAACCCCGGCCCCAACCCTCAGTCTCCTCAAGCCAGTTTCCCCTCCGCTCAGCAGGCTGTCTACATCCACCCCCAGCAGGTGCAGCATGGGTATAACCATAACCATATGGCTCATGTGCAGCAGGTTAGTGTTAACGAGTTAGACACCAGGATTATAGAAATGCTAAGAAATACTTAAAAATATTAATTCACTTTGTCTCTAAAGGCCCACATGCAGTCAGGGATGGTACCTCCACATCATGGCACTCCTTCCCATCCCCCCACTATGATGTTGATGGCCACACAGGCTCCTGCTGGCCCCCAGCCTGCGCTGCCCCAGGGTACTCTCAACCCCATCCCTGTGTCCTCAGCCACACACTACTCCTACACTCTCACCCCTGGTAAGGGCCTGTCTCAGATCAACTTAACACATATCAGAATCCGAAAGAGATTTATTACCAAGTATGCTTGCACACACAAGGAGTATGTGTGAATTTCTGTGACTGAAGAGCTTCCGATGAACGGGGTCAACAGTAACACACAGATAGTAAAATAAAAAATAAAGATACGATACATACAGTGGGGGAAAAAAGTATTTAGTCAGCCACCAATTGTGCAAGTTCTCCCACTTAAAAAGATGAGAGAGGCCTGTAATTTTCATCATAGGTATACCACAACTATGAGAGACAAAATGAGAAAAAAAATCCAGAAAATCACATTGTAGGATTTTTAAAGAATTTATTTGCAAATTATGGTGGAAAATAAGTATTTGGTCAATAACAAAATTTAATCTCAATACTTTGTTATATACCCTTTGTTGGCAATGACAGAGGTCAGACGTTTCCTGTAAGTCTTCACAAGGTTTTCACACACTGTTGCTGGTATTTTGGCCCATTCCTCCATGCAGATCTCCTCTAGAGCAGTAATGTTTTGGGGCTGTCGCGGGCAACACGGATTTTCAACTCCCTCCAAAGATTTTCTATGGGGTTGAGATCTGGAGACTGGCTAGGCCACTCCAGGACCTTGAAATGCTTCTTACGAAGCCACTCCTTCGTTGCCCGGGTGGTGTGTTTGGGATCATTGTCATGCTGAAAGACCCAGCCATGTTTCATCTTCAATGCCCTTGCTGATGGAAGGAGGTTTTCACTCAAAATCTCATGATACATGGCCCCATTCATTCTTTCGTTTACACGGATCAGTCGTTCTGGTCCCTTTGCAGAAAAACAGCCCCAAAGCATGATGTTTCCACCCCCATGCTTCACAGTAGGTATGGTGTTCTTTGGATGCAACTCAGCATTCTTTCTCCTCAAGTTGAGTTTTTACCAAAAAGTTCTATTTTGGTTTCATCTGACCATATGACATTCTCCCAATCCTCTTCTGGATCATCCAAATGCTCTCTAGCAAACTTCAGATGGGCCTGGACATGTACTGGCTTAAGCAGGGGGACACGTCTGTCACTGCAGGATTTGAGTCCCTGGCGGTGCAGTGTGTTACTGATGGTAGCCTTTGTTACTTTGGTCCCAGCTCTCTGCAGGTCATTCACTAGGTCCCCCGTGTGGTTCTGGGATTTTTGCTCACAGTTCTTGTGATCATTTTGACCCCACGGGGTGAGATCTTGCGTGGAGCCCCAGATCGAGGGAGATTATCAGTGGTCTTTTATGTCTTCCATTTTCTAATAATTGCTCCCACAGTTGATTTCTTCACACCAAGCTGCTTACCTAGTCTTCCCAGCCTGGTGCAGGTCTACAGTTTTGTTTCTGGTGTCCTTTGACAGCTCTTTGGTCTTGGCCATGGTGGAGTTTGGAGTGTGACTGTTTGAGGTTGTGGACAGGTGTCTTTTATACTGATAATGAGTTCAAACAGATGCCATTAATACAGGTAACGAGTGGAGGACAGAGGAGCCTCTTAAAGAAGAAGTTACAGGTCTGTGAGAGCCAGAAATCTTGCTTGTTTGTAGGTGACCAAATACTTATTTTACCGAGGAATTTACCAATTAATTCTTTAAAAATCCTACAATGTGATTTTCTGGATTTTTTTTTTTCTCATTTTGTCTCTCATAGTTGAGGTATACCTATGATGAAAATTACAGGGCTCTCTCATCTTTTTAAGTGGGAGAACTTGCACAATTGGTGGCTGACTAAATACTTTTTTGCCCCACTGTATATGTGTGAATATAGTATGCAAATATACAGAGTGGCCAAAATTATTAGAACACTAGTATTTTCACCAGCTAAAAATGGTTTTAAGTCAGTTATTTCTATCTTTAGCTGTAGTGTGTCAGAAGGAAATATACATTAATTTTGCCATTTATTGTAATAATCCAGTGAGATTTTTGCCTGACTACAGCCAGTGCTCCACACAGAGATCTGATCTCTTCACCATCCAATCTGTCTGGAATGTCGTGAAGAAACAGAACAAACTGAGACTAAATCCAGAAGAACTGTGGCAACGTCTCCAAGATGCTTCAAGAAACCTACCTGCAAAGCAACAGTACTGTTAAAAGTTGTAGGCACTTGTGTAAAAAATGCTGTAAAATGAGGATGCTGTCAAAAATAATGTCATAAATATATTTTCTTTTTCAGTTATCTTCTATTAACTACATTAAATCAGCATTTGGTGTGACCATCCTTTGCTTTTAAAGTAGCTTTTGCCCTAGGTGCACTTGTGCATAGCTTTTCAGGTAGGTTTCTTGAAGCATCTTGGAGATGTTGCCACAGTTCTTCTGGCTTTGAGTTGGTAGTAGTTGCCTGCATCTCACATATTCCTCTGTTTGGGAATAAGGCGACTCCCACTTGAGTTTAATGTGTTTTAACAAGTGATTCTTAGAGACTTGTGTACTTCCATGTAATCTCAAAACCAACTTTTTATTGTCTTTTGTATGAAAATATAGTGATTGGCCAGTTCTGTTTTTGCCTGTAATGTTTGTTCCATACTGACTAGGGTTGTTAATTGTAAATGTTTCCCCCCCCCCACCAAGTTTCTCTCTTCATTTTGCTATGGAGGTTATAATATAAATCTTTGTGTTTTTGTTCAGTGCAAGGTCACCATCAGCAGCAGCTGTAGAGGATGAAGATCGGAGAACAGCAGTCGATTTGAGTGGCTCCTGATCTTCGCAGAGCCATCTGGCCCCACCTACCTGGCCAACAAAACTTTACCCGTCTCTAAACTCCCCTTAATGGCCACGAGAACCTCATTCATGCTGCTCTACTGCTACCAACCACCAGTGATTAAATGCGTGCAGGCAAAGATGTGGTGAACTCTGGCTTTTTTTTAAAAATAAAATAAAAGACGAGAGTTTTAACGAGGAATCATTTTTCACGTTTCAGTGACACTAGAACTCTCGCAGTGGGTCCTAACAATAACAAAACAGCCCAGATGAGTGAGAAAACTGTGCATAAGTAACTGGAACATTTCGTCTGCACCCAAGTTAAAGATAATTCTTCCGTATATTGACAGTATTAACATTACTGTTAAATGCTGCTGCTATAGCTGTGCTCAAGACCTTGGGGTAAATCAACACCAACAAAGTGAAATGGTTCTAACCAAACTAAACACAAGAAACTTCCATTATTGAAGATGTTCGGCAAAAAAAAAAGCAGATAAATTATTTATTAATTTAATCTGATGGCAAAACCCCATTAGACTTGACCGTTATAAAACTGTTAAGTTAAAATAACGTTTACTTTGTAGATAATATAAATGAATAAAAAAAGAGAAAAACATTAAAAAAAGTTTTAAAAACTTGACACGCCTTGACTGTTTTTTTTGTTTTACTGTCATTTTGTTACTTCACTTGACAACAATGAAGACACCACTTCAGTTTTAAATGTTGATTTGCTCATTTTTGTGGTTGTGATGGAAGAACATCAGAAGACACTTCCACTCCAGGCCGCCAGGAGAAGCACTGCCCGTCAACTTCCGGGATGGAACGACAGAATACTGCGCTCTTCCGGTTTGAACATGTGGAATGGCTGGTTGAACAAATCCCGCATTGCAAAAACGATTTAGAAATCTTTTGAAAACTAGGAAGCAACGGGTTTGCCACCATGGGCAAATTAAACGTCGTTATCTTGAGGTATCTGTCCAGGGAAGATTTTAGAGTCCTCACAGCGGTATGTATCATTTTAAAGAGGTCATATCTGCTTAGTTCAACTTCTTCCAGCTTTATTTTTTATCAACTATATGGCGAGCTACATGCGTATGTGTCTGAATCAAAATAAAGATTCAACCTTTAGTGAAGTTGAGTGTGTATCATGGCATATAATGTAGTTCACGTTCCGTTTATGAAACTTGATCCATTAGCTGTCAGTCCAATTTAAAAGTTCCAGTTATGATTCAGTAGTCGTGTCTTGTTTTATAATCGTCTCTCCGGGATACACAGGTGGAAATGGGCATGAAGAACCACGAGATCGTCCCAGTAAGTCTGATTGCGTCTATTGCCAGTCTCAAACATGGAGGATGCAACAAGGTTTTGCGGGAGCTGGTCAAACACAAGTTACTGGCCTATGAACGCAACAAAAGTAAATGCGTCAGTCTTCATTTTCACTCTGTAGTGTTTTAGAGAATGAGTGCAGCTTTTGACCGCGTTTTCTTTCTGTAGCTGTGCAGGGGTATCGGCTGAATTACGGTGGCTATGATTACCTGGCACTGAAGACGTTTTCTTCCAGGGATGTTGTTTTGTCAGTTGGAAACCAGATGGGAGTCGGCAAAGAGTCAGGTCTGGGTCATTTTGGATTCGAATCGATGTGTTCTCATTAAGAAGTCTGACACGTTTTAAATGAATCTTTTCCCCCTCGACCTTCTGAAATATTTTCACTTATCATAAGGGAAACGTTTCAAGAACTATAAACCCTTTTTCACATTTCAGATATTTACATTGTTGCAAATCCTGAGGGGCAGCAGTTTGCTCTGAAACTTCACAGACTGGGTCGGACGTCCTTCAGGAACTTGAAGAACAAGAGAGATTACCACAAGCACAGACAAAAGATGTCATGGCTCTATCTGTCCCGGCTCTCTGCCATGAAAGAGTTTGCATACATGAAGGTAATATCCAAATATTCCAAGAGGATATTTTCTGGACTCTGTGAACAGAGACACATTGATGTTGTTTTTGGGACAAGCCAGTGTCAAAGTGCGGATTTTCAAGTATTCAAATAATTACGTTTATTGTTGAATCCATGCTTCTAAAAATGTATGTAAAAATACATTTTTGTTACAATCCATTGCATTTATTCATATAGCACTTGGGTATTAATCTTTTGGACTCTGAGGCCTCCCTTTGCCCCCTTTCTATCTAAGCTTATATGTACATCTGGTATGTCTGCTGTAATACAAATAGATCCACTCAAATATAATGTCAGTTTGATGTGGTAAATCTTTATTTTTAATAGACATATTTATATAGTAGTGCTGTCAAACGATGAATCGCATACAAAATAAAAGTTTTTGTTTGCATAATATATGTGTGTTCTGTATATTTATTATGTATATATAAATACACAAAAACAGTATATTGAAAATATTTACATGTCTATTTATATTCATGTAATTTATATGATAAATAAATATATTTAATATGTAAACATTTTTTTTCTGAAATATATACATGCATGTGTGTGTATTTATATATACATAATAAATATACACAACACGCATACATATATTTTATTTTGGATGCTATTAATCACGATGAATTGTTTGACAGCTGCTGTAGTGGGCCCTGGCCCATGTTTAAAAATCACTGATTATAGCAGATGCTTTTATTTAAAGTTCCATAACTTCGACATGGCAATAAAAATAAATAACTACTGCTATTTAAAATCCCCTGTTGTATAATTGCCCCATAACTAATAACCACAAAATCTTGATTCTAAGCATTCTGACTGGAGTCTGTCTGCATGCCATGGCCAACAACTATATAATTCCCTGTTGACCCTTGCAACAGATCTACTACATTGTGCTAGATACAAAACTTCTCTGAAAGAATTTTGAACATAAATGATTGTATATTGATATATTATAAAGTAAAATTTAATCAGAGAAACAGCTAGTTCTTGCACAGGTTAATGTTTGTATGGATTTATTGTAAGAGTGCTTGTTTTTCTACAGGCATTATATGATGGAGGGTTTCCTGTTCCAAAGCCAGTAGACTACAACAGACATGCAGTGGTTATGGAGCTCATTAATGGTTACCCACTGTGAGTTTACCTGCACTTTGCTTAAGATGAACAGACTTTCACACACTGCTTTATTTTCTTGCATTAAATATTTAGTTGTATAGAAAGGTCATTGACAGCTGCCAAACTGTGCAGTGGTGTGCTGTATTAATCTGTCTTCTTGTACAACTCTTTAATTGAAAGGACATAGAAATACCACTTAAGTTTAGTTAATTTTTTTTAAACATGGTGAGTAGTTACGTTGCTGTGTTTTTCATATAGGTGTCAGGTTCGAGAAATTCAAGACCCTGCTGGATTATACAGTGAAATCATGGAGCTGATAGTCAAACTTGCCAATCATGGGCTGATCCATGGTGACTTCAATGAATTTAACCTCATGCTTGATGACAACGACCACGTCACAATGATTGACTTCCCTCAGATGGTCTCCACTTCACATACAAATGCAGAATGGTGACTATCCAACCTCATGTCAAACTGATAATGATAATTATTCAATAATAAACCTTGGCACTAAAATTAAGTTTTAATTGTTCCGCAAAAGGTACTTTGATCGAGATGTCAAGTGTGTTCGAGATTTTTTCATAAAAAGATTCAACTATGAAAGCGAACTCTATCCAACATTCAAAGACATCAGGTAATTTTTCTAATAGCTTGCTTTGTTATAGTCAGACTTCAGATAGTCTAGACTTTAGAGACTTATTTAAGTGACATATTCCTCTATACAGAAGAACCTGCTCGCTTGATGTGGAGAGCTCAGCTAGTGGCTACACCAAGGAGCTGCAGCAGGATGACCGTTTGCTCCACCCTGAAGGTCCAGAGGGTGAAGAACTCAGTGGAGACGAAGAGGATGACATCTCAGAGTCTGCTGACGATACACATCAGGCCGCCTTAGAGGACGTTATCAGTGTAGAGGAGTATAAACAAGCCATGCTTGAGCTCGAAGGGCTAAATATCAGTAAGGATACTCCAACAGAAGAGAACGCCACCGAGGAACTTGAGGGAGCTCAATGTGAAGAGGAGATCCCCTCAGAGGACATTCAGAAAGAAACGGTTTCTGACATTTCCAAAGATTTGGAGGGGGAAGAGGAGAATGAGGTAGAGGATGAGTGTCCTGATTTGGTTGACCTGTCTGCATCCAACCAAGACTTTAGGCCTTTCAGGTAAGAAATCCTTTGTATGTCATTTGGTATGATGTGACTCATGTCTAATATCGTAACTTGCTTGCATGTACCCAACCTTTTCATAATGCTATAAAGCTACTGTTCATAAATCTTATGAGGAATAGTCCACCCAAAAATGAAAATTGTTCTCATTCACTCAATCCAATGAGGTTTGTTCTTAGACCTGTCATGATAACTTTTTGTTGTGCGATATATTGCCCCAGAAATAGTTGTGATTAGCAATTTTATTGTCATTTTAAGACTATTTTATGCATAATCATAATGTAACAGCATAATAATGAAAGAAGGCCTACGCACTTTCAAATGATAAACTTTTAATTCTTATATTTAGATAATGGAAATTAAGTATCAAAATATTAGATACCTTAAACTTGAATAAATAGTAAATAAACATTTTCTAACAAAGTGCAAAGTAACAAGTAGACAAAAGAAAAATGCACTTGTATGGAGATTTTTCCCTGACCTTCTTTTCTCTATAAATTAAGGGTGCACACCTCATGACTACACCACGTTAAGTACGAGAAGTTGCAAAAGACACGGGTGCAAAAAACATGGTGACATTAAGTTTTATGTAAATATAATAGGCAATATATTGCGTCACAAAAAATGATTGAGGTCATGTACATGTATTGTGTGATAAGTCGATATATTGATTATTGCGGCAGGCCTATTTGTTCTTGCACGTCAAGCAAGTACAGTTGAGCTTCTGTTTGCCATATTTGATTTGCTATGATCATTGTGTGTTTATCAATGTTTAAAATGTGAATAAATGGCTAAAGTAAAGCTGTTCATCATTTAAACATGACTGCGTATTCCTCAAAAGATTAAACTGCTTGATTCATATGTATTACATTTCCACTGTCTATATGCACTTTTTGAAGCTTGAAAATTTAAGTTGGGTGGACTTAGTGGATGGGCATAAAGCATGAGAGAATATTAAAAAAAATATTAGTGTAAAAATGTTTTAATATTATGTTCTGATGATGAACAAAATTTGTTAAGTGTTTGTAATGATATGATGGTGAGTAAATGATGACAGAATAAACAGAAAAGCCTAATTTAAGTCGATGTCCGAACTGATTGCACTATATTATATGTATAATCGTCTTCTTAAATTCATTTTAAACCTCTTAAATCAATATTTTTTTTTTTCTCAAAGTTTTTAAATTCCTTGTTTTATTGTTGTGATTATTGTTTTTATTTTATTTTATGTAAAGCACTTTGAATTACCATTGTGTATGAAATGTGCAATACAAATAAACTTGCCTTGCCTTGCCTATTCTTCATGCTGACACAACCAGTTATATTTTGGTATATTTGGTTTGAGAGCTGCACTGGAAACAAAGGTTGTCCAGGATTTATGAACTGAAATTATTATTTTGTCCTTTTTGATGCATGACAGCCTGTGTTTGCTGTGATCTTGATGAATGTTAATTGTCATATAAAAAAACCTTTTCTTACATTTAATGATGTGATGCATGTGATCCCACAGAGACCAAGTGAGTCTTGAGAATGAGCACAGGAGGAGAACAACCAGTGAGATGAGCATTGGAAGTGTTGGCAGTTGTTCTACTATACCACCAGTGAGTACAACCCTTCAATATATTAATTATAGGTTTAAAAGTTTACCCCTGCTTTCGGGGGCCGATAACCTCATGGGCAGTGATCCCGTCCCCCTCTCTCACCCACTTTGTTTCCTGTCCTCTCTACACTGTCGTATCAAATTAAAGGGGTCCTATTGTGCTTTTTTACTTTTTGAATTTTAGTCAGTGTGTAGTGTGTATGTTTGGGCATAAAAAGATCTACAAAGTTACAAATCTCAAAGTCCACTCCAAAGGGAGATATTTCGTAAAAAAAAAAAAAAAATCCCTTTTCAAGAACTACAACGAACGGCTCGTTTGGACTACAGCGTTGTTTTCCGGGTTTTGTGATGTCACAAAGCGGCCCATTAGAATATAATAAAAATAATTCCCGCCTACAAAAATTTGAATGGTTGGGGGGTGGGGAGGGGCGAGGTCGTGGTTAGAACGCTTGGTTGAGTGAGTGCATCAGACGAGACGACGAAGAAGTGCTGCTGTAGCGTCAAGTTTTCGCCATGTCAAAGAAACGCTGTTTTTTTTCACCCTTGTGCCTTTAAAATTTCCTTGCAGCATGTGTTTTCTACCTTGCTTGGCATTTTAATGCAGTTATTACACATGCACTTGAATAATTATGTATGTAAATATGTATGTTACAGTTATGAAAATGTTTTTATAAACTGCTCGAGGTCGTGGTTAGAACGCTTGGTTGAGTGAGTGCATCAGACGAGACGACAAAGAAGTGCTGCTGTAGCGTCAAGTTTTCGCCATGTCAAAGAAACGCTGTTTTTTTTCACCCCTGTGCCTTTAAAATTTCCTTGCAGCATGTGTTTTCTACCTTGCTTGGCATTTTAATGCAGTTATTACACATGCACTTGAATAATTATGTATGTAAATATGTATGTTACAGTTATGAAAATGTTTTTATAAACTGCTGACAGTACAACAATACTGGACAATGATGTAATCTGCAGAAGACGAGACGACAAAGAAGTGCTGCTGTAGCGTCAAGTTTTCGCCATGTCAAAGAAACGCTGTTTTTTTTCACCCCTGTGCCTTTAAAATTTCCTTGCAGCATGTGTTTTCTACCTTGCTTGGCATTTTAATGCAGTTATTACACATGCACTTGAATAATTATGTATGTAAATATGTATGTTACAGTTATGAAAATGTTTTTATAAACTGCTGACAGTACAATACTGGACAATGATGTAATCTGCAGAATTTACACTTAAGTTATGTGACTATGGTATAAATAAATTAAACGGTTTCATTGCAATTCATGTTAGAATTAAAGAACAATAAACATAATACATATTACCGTTGCACTTATCTGTACATAGTAAATGCAGTTATTTTTAAGCGGTTGTTGACATCGTATCTAAAACGTGATTTAGACACACAAAAAAACACTCTAATATGCCTTGCAATATCCGTGCGTGCAAAGGTTCTGCGCGATCCGCTTGTTCAATATTCTCTGGGTCTGAATCCGGCTCAAATTTATAAGGCAATATTGACTCCATCCTTAACTATACTGGAGCAAACGGAACTTGCTACTTTGGCAAGGGGCGTGGCAGTACTGAAACACCGTCTAAGCTGTTCGCCAATCACAACGCACTGGGACAGCTAACCAATCACAACACATTTAGTTTTTCGGAAGGCGGGCCTTCATCAAACCCAGAACTAATCGAGCCGTTTGTGCCAGGCTGGGGAGAAAGGTATTGTAATAATGTAAATTATGTGAAAAATAATGCGTTTTTTTGAACCACCAAGCATGAGAGCATGTTCTAGTACACCCCCAAAACAAATTCAAGACATTGTAAAAGAGCATAATAGGACCCCTTTAAAATGGCAAAACTAAAAAAAATTAACCCTGCTGTCACAAAATCATAATGAAACTAATCCCTTTGGTTTGCATATATAAATAGGAAAAAATAAACGTAATTTTGCTTTCCTGATGCAAGTTTTGAGATGGATGTTGTTGCATTAAAATGAAGTGTTGGATGTCCCCCAATGCAGGAGGTCATCAGGCAGAAAGTGAAGAGACAGCTCACAAAACAGCAGAAGGCTGCTCAGAGAAGACGTCTACAGAAAGGTGAAGCCAACCTGGTGACCAAGGAGAGGAGAGAAAATCAGAACAACATCAAGAGCAGTTTGGAGACCGCTTACTTCTGGGGCTGAGGATGGCCCTGAAATCTTTTGATGATGTGACTTTAGGACTTCTAACATTTTTCAGAGTTCTGTATCTATGGAATTAATAAAAATAAAAAAATCCTTAATCCCTGCGAGAATCCTTGTCTTTAGCATTATTTATGGTTTGACCTGGTTTATTTAAAATAATAGAGAATTGTAGTCAATTATGCATTGCATAGTATTTTCACCAAAAACAAAATGGCTTTAAGCCAGTATAGTTTTATCTTATCTTTAGACATCATAAAGATAATATGGGGTGCTGTGTGTACATTAATGAGGAAAAAAATTTACTTAAATGATTTTAGCAAATGGCTGCAATATAACAAAGAGTGAAAAATTTAAGGGGGTCTGAATACTTTCCGTACCCACTGTATGTGTGAATATATGCAAATATACAGTGGTGGCCAAAATTATTAGAACATATTAGTATTAGACAGTATTTTCACCAGCTTAAAAATGTTTTTAAAGGGTTAGTTCACCCAAAAATGAAAATTAGGCTGTATTTTACTGTATTACCCCCGAGGCATCCTAGGTGTATATGACTTTCTTCTTTCAGATGAATCCAGTCAGAGTTATATTAAAAATTGTCCTGGCTATTCCAAGCTCTATCATTACAGTCAGCAGGTGTTGCAGTGCTTCAGTCTAAAAGAAGTGAAATAAAAAGCATCCATCCATTAAACAAAAGTGTTAACAAAGACCTCCTGTAGCGAATCGATGCGTTTTTGTAAGAAAATATCCATATTCAAAACGTAATAATCACTTTAATGTAGCTTGTGCCAACAGTTGTACACAGAAGCAGTTCCGGACTGATGATGTATGAGGTCAGCGTTGCGCATGCGCCGGTGAGTCTCGTGAAAACCAACGTTTGTTAACAGGAGCAAAGGAAGCAAAGTTTCCTTACTTTAGCAAAGGAAAAACAGGTCTCCTCTTGGCTTATATCGAAATCTTCCGACATTCTTCTTTACAAATCCTCGTTTTGTACTTCTAATAAGTGACCATTGTTTTGTTTTGATCTATCCGCTGCATTGGTCACTTCTGAGCGGCACATGCGCAACGTCGACCCCATACGTCATCCGCCCAGAACTGCTTCCGTGTACAACAGTGAGCGCAAGCTATCTTAAATTGATTATTACGTTTTAAATAAGCGCATTTTTAAAAACGCATAGATTCGTTACAAGAGGCCTTTGTTCACCCCCCGGAGCCGTGAGACACTTTTTTTTTAATGGATTGGTGCATTTTATTTAACTTCTTTTGGGCTGAAGCACTGCAACACCCGCTGACTGTAATGATAGAGCTTGGAATAGCCAGGACAATTTCTTAATATAACTCAGACTGGATTCGTCTGAAAGAAGAAAGTCATATACACCTAGGATGCCTCGGGGGTGAGTAAAACACAACGTCATTTTCATTTTTGGGTGAACTAACCCTTTAAGTCAGTTATTTCTGTCTTTTGCTGTAGTGTGTCAGAAGGAAATATCACTTTACATTTCCAAACATTAATTTTGCCATTAATTGTAATAATCCTGTGAGATTTTTGCCTGACTACAGCCAGTGCTCCACACAGAGATCTGATCTCTTCATCATCCAATCTGTCTGGAATGACATGAAGAAACAGAACAAACTGAGACAGACTAAATCCAGAAGAACTGTGGCAACGTCTCCAAGATGCTTCAAGATACCTACTTGTAAAGCTACAGTACTGTTAAAAGTTTTAGGCACTTGTGTAAAAATGATGTAAAATGAGAATGCTGTCAAAAATAATGTAATAGGTTTTATTTATCAATAACCTCTATTAACTAAATCATATCAACTTTTGATGTTATATTTGCTTAGTCCAGAAGAATACATTTATTTGACCCTTGCAAGCTAGCATGGTATTGTTATTAATGTAACATTGTATTAAATGTTATTATTAAATCACAAAAAAATATTTCCTCAAATGTTGAAGTTTTCAGAATCTGCCGTTTCTTAATGAAACTACTTAAAATCACAAATCTACGAGTAGCACTGTAAAATGTTGTATCTAGTTTTGCACAGTGCCACAATATGTCTTCGCGTTTTGTCGCTTCCTGCACGCCATTGAAGGGTGGATGGACACGTGACTTGTATTGCGATAGCGTCCAGGAACAAAACAAACCCTCAAGAAATGACAGCTCCGCTAAAGCTTTATGACTGACTGACAGCTGCTGTTTAAAATACTAATATCACATAATATCATTTAGGTGAGTTATACTAATCTTCCTTTCACACGGGGTGAATTTGAGATGATTTTGTTGTGTTTTGGAGAGCGAATCACCAATGTTAGCAGGGGTTTTGTTGCTGTCAGTAGACTTCATTTGTTTACATGCTGATATGGATGGTGGAAGCTCTTACCTCCATAGATATGTTTATGTATACATATCTATGCTTACCTCAAGAATTTCCGCTGTGTGTTGTACCTTTTTGGTTTTGTTTTCTGTAGCCATATAAAGGTTTTTGTTTTATGTGATAATTTACTCATCCCCATGTTGTTACAAACCCATGTGACTTTCTTGAGTGAAACACCAAAGACACATATCTATCTATCTACCTGTCTGTCTGTCTGTCTGTCTATCTTACGTGATTGTAGTGCCATAGAAAGTTGTTACAAATCCATATGACATTCTTAAGTGAAACACAAAAAGGGATGTTGCTGAATGTTGAGCAGTGAAAGTCTTAGTTACCTTTCACTTTCATTGCATCTTCTTTCCATATGAACGTGAAAAGTAACTGAGACTGTTATTCTGCAAAGCATCTCATTTTGTGTTTCACAGCAGAAACTGTTCCATTAATGGCATCTATCCTTTAAAGCTTCAAGACTTGTGTGTTCCAGGGTTCTGTGTGGATCTAGAGAAATGGAGTAATTTTATAACAATAATGTGGATACTTATTTGGAGATGGAGGCTGTGAGACCCAAAAAGTCAAAGTCCAAATCCAGTGGGAAGCCACAGGTAAAACTCACCCATATACTTCTTTTACAACACTTTAAATTTGAGAGTTTAGATCTTGTTTTCATTAAATATGCAAATTTCTCATAATCCTGAATAAAGTTGTGCTTCATTAACAGGTCAAAAAGGAAAGACAGGCAGAAAGTGTTAGACAGCCTTCAGGACCTTCAACAGCAGTTAATGAGCCAGCGCCAGCTTCTGAGTTCACTGATGTTCCCCTTAGCCTTTCTCATGTGCCTCCAGCTCCTGATCTGAAACCACCCGCCACTCAGACCTCACTAGACCATAATGACAAAGCTGAAAAGAATCAAGACCAGGTTCTCTTGTCAGACACGACTGAAATAGTGAAGAAACCATCTTGCAATGAAGAGCATAAAATGCCATCACAAGACACGGCACCTCGGGTGGACCAAGCTTTGGCACCCGTTCAGTCCTGTCAAAGTGATCCCAAACCTCTTAGTGCTAAACTAAAGCCAGTCCCTTCTATATATCCATCTATCCCAGCTTCCTGCTCTGAGCCTCGGCTTTCAGAGGACTCGTACTCTATCATCTATGGACTGTTAAATGCTTCTTGTATGACAGTGGCCTCTGAGGGACAAGTAGCTCCAGCTGTTCTTGCTCTGGCTAACCAGGAGTCCTCCCCGCCCAGCTTGGTCCCTGTGGAGGTCGCTGACGTGGCGAGACCCAGGGAGAGGCTTTACCCAGAGCTGCCCAGGACCTGCCAGTCTGTGAAGCCCTTCACTAGCGAGCAGCTACGTACGTGGGAGCCCGGTTCCTGGTTGGAAAATGTGGAGATTCATGAAGCGGAGTTCCAGAGTCTGTCCCACCAAGAAGGACATGAGCTGTATGAGCTGCTGCTGAGCTACTGGAGGTGCCGTAAGCAACTGACACAGGCCCAGACCGAACTGCAGGCTGCTAATTCAGACTGCAAAAATGTGCAGAATCGCCTGTGGAGCTTCAAGGATGAAAGTCTTTCATTGCAGGTTTGTCATACCTGTGTATCTGTCTCTGTCTTTCTGTTCTTTTTTGGCTTTGTCAGTTATGCTTTTTTATCTGTGCTTTTATCTGTGTTTTATCTGTTGCCCTTGCTTTCAATCTGTCAGTCTGTCTTCATATAATTCTATCTATTTTTATTTATTTTCTTCTATCTATCTATCTATCTATCTATCTATCTATCTATCTATCTATCTATCTATCTATCTATCTATCTATCTATCTATCTATCTATCTATCTATCTATCTACCTACCTACCTACCTACCTACCTATAAACTTTCAGATGTCAAGACATCCCCGTCTGTTTGTCATTCAGTCTATAGTTCTGTCTGTGTGACTGTGTCTGTCTGTCTATCATTTTATATATAAACAGTTGAGGTCAGAATCTGCTAGATGTTAAATATTTTACCAAAATAAGAGGGATCATACAAAATGCATGTTATTTTTTATTTAGTACTGACCTGAATAAGATATTTCACATAAAAGATTTTTACATATAATCCACAAGAGAAAATAATAGTTGAATTTTTAAAAATGACCCCGTTCAAAAGGTTACATCCTCTTGATTCTTAATACTGTGTTTTTTCCTGAATGATCCACAGTGGGGGTTTGTTTTTTTTGTTTTTTTGTGATAGTTGTTCATGAGTCCCTTGTTTGTCCCGAACAGTTCAACTGCCTGCTGTTCTTCAAAAAAATCCTTCAGGTCCCACAAATTCTTTGGTTTTCCAGTGTATTTGTGTATTTGAACCCTTTCCATCAATGACTATGATTTTGAGATCCATCTTTTCACACTGAGGAACGGGGTCATTTTTATAAATTAAACTATTATTTTCTATTGTGGACTATATGTAAACATCTTTTATGTGAAATATCTTATTCAGGTCAGTATTAAATAAACAATAAGATACATTTTGTATGATCCCTCTTATTTTGGTAAAATAATTAACATTTTGCAGATTTTGCAACTTTTGACCTCAGCTGTAGTTCTATTGAAGCCTATAAACTGTAAAATGTCAAGACAGTCTTTTAAACAATGTTTAAAAATAACTTTGCTTCTTTCTTCAGTAGTTAAAGCAATATGAATTTCTTTGAATATCAGTTTATTTGATTTCTGCTTGACTTCAAATTTGATTTAAGATTCTGCATCCTGTTTGCTACCTCAGTTCTCATTCAATAAAATTTCAGAAACTGATGAATAATGCACAACCCTGATCAGCTGTGTGTTTTTTTTTTTGTTGTTTGTTTGTTTTTGCTGACTTTTAGTAGCGTGATCTCTAGTCTACAATGTTTAAAAATAACTTTGCTTCTTTCTTCAGTAGTTAAAGCAATATGAATTTCTTTGAATATCAGTTTATTTGATTTCTGCTTGACTTCAAATTTGATTTAAGATTCTGCATCCTGTTTGCTACCTCAGTTCTCATTCAATAAAATTTCAGAAACTGATGAATAATGCACAACCCTGATCAGCTGTGTGTTTTTTGTTTGTTTTTGCTGACTTTTAGTAGCGTGATCTCTAGTCGAATAAAGTTTTATAGTACTGTATACCCAGCTGTCACACCATGCCTTTACCATAAAAATGCATTGCATTGGTCTATTTTACTCATCACAAACACACCTGTTTGCTTTACAGGGTGTATGTGCGGACCAGACCAAGGTGTTTGGCTACCACTGCTACCAGCAGGTGACAATGAACGAGGCTGCATTAACTGAGCTGAAGCATCTGTTTTCTGCAAAAACAGAAATTCTCCATCAGACAGTGGCCCTGCACTCATACACCTTCATCTTGTCCCGTCTACAAGTGGAGTCTTATCTCTACCGCTTGCTCAGCAGTAACCCCACCACCAAGAGTGTGGCTGTGCAAGATACAAGCACAGGCAAGTTCAAACTGATGAGTCTAGACCAGTGATGGGCAAACTTGGCCCTTCCAGGCCACTTTCCTGCAAAGATAAAACATAAATAATTGGTTAGTTTACACTGTTGCTAATGAGTACAATGACTGTCAGAAATACTTTCATATATTACACTGGTTGTTTGGTCTGACAAAACACCAAACTCTGGCAAATGTAAAAAAAAAAAAAAAATTTGGAGGAAAATTAAATGAATAAATAATGAAGCATATAAAATTCAATACTCATTGGATTTTGCTTGTTCTGTGTTTGTGTATGGTTCAGTAAGACTGGACCAAAACTGATAACTGTATTACTTTTGTGTTATTTTGTCTGGTCATACTGATCATTGAAAACGGATAGGATTACTGCTAAAAGTAATTATATTGTGTAATTTTGAATGTCATGCTGTCTATTGATTTTTGTGTGTTTTGTATTGAATTTCTCAGTGAGTCCAAAGTCTCAGCCCTCTTCTTTGCAACCGCTAAAGGAGAGCATCAGTGTGCTGTTCATCTTCACCCGACGGGTCCTTGATGATTCTCAGTTTCAGGCTGACATACATCTGTGGCTTCAGAGGCTGGTAAAGACACCCAATAACCAGCTAATGAATGGAGACATTGCCATTTTAAAGATAACATGAGCTCAAGATATAAGAAAATATGAATTCATTATTTTTTTCTATTTTTAATATATAAAAATAGAAAACAGCTATTTTAAAATGTATTAATATTTCACAATAGTAGTGTTTTTACTGTATTTTCGATCAAATGAATAAACATGGCCTTAGTTAAGCATAAGAGACTTTCAAAAACAAAAAAATTGTACTTTTGAACAACAGTGCATTTGTAAGATTTCATTTATATTAAATATTAGTAGCTGTAAATAGCTTGGAAATATTGTAAATATTCTATTCTGATGTTCTTTAATTTATTTAATGCAAGCTAAGTTTGCAATATTAATACATTACTATAGAGATAAAAGGAGCTAGTTTAAAAGATCTGCTTTTCTCCATCCAGGTGTCTGTGCTGCATCAGGTCGGTTCTACAGGAGATCATCTGTTCATCCTAAATCACCTGCTCTGCTGCCCGGCAGGTGTTGGGAAATGGGCTGTGCCATTCCTACAGGTACTGAAGCAGTGCCTTGATATGTGACTCACATGAGCTGAAACAATAGTAAATCTTAACAGGGAAATGTAAAAATATATGTTTAAAAAATCTCAGATATCTGCTTGTCTTATAATAGTCATTGACTCTGCTTTTCTTCCATAGATCAAAGTATTGGATAACCCATCTGGAGTGTATCATTTCATGCAGGCCCTGGCTATCCTCATGTCTCCAGCGAGGTAAAGATTAGCTTTACTGGAAACTGAGCTCATGATTCATTGAATTTTGTCCTTTATTATTATCTGTATAATTGTTTAAATTATCACAATTGGGTCTAACTTGAAAAGCTATCGCTTGGGTTAAAACCGGTTATAACTAAAAGCACGAACTGGAGACAATGACATTTTGGCTTTCATTCAATATGGAGTTGTGTGTGTGACATGCAGGCATCGTGCAGACTTCCTGGGACACATGAAGCCCAGTGACGCGAAGGGCAACAACAGTCTTACAGGGCCTGCATCTGGTAACTGGACTCTAGTGGATGAGGGGGGAGAGGAGGTGAGAGCTATTCAGATTAAATCATGAAAATGAAAAACAGAAGCATTTAAAAAAAAAATTCTAATGGCCTCAGACCTCAATGCAAGAATCAGTTATATTATTGCATTAACTTCTATTTAGACTTCACAGCCTGCTTTTTTGAAGCATTGTTATCTTTTAGGTTTGACTTGTGACTTCTGTCAAACCGAAAGTGTCAGTATTTTGTGTCTTATGTAACCACCAACAAAACCTTTGTTGTGGTTGTTATGACTGTACACCATACTCCCATGTGAATGCCTACTGTAACACTCTTGTGAACTTTCTCAGGATGAAGACCCAGAAACAAGCTGGATGCTGCTGTCTGAAGATGATCTGGTTTCTCTGTTCTCTCAGTTTCCCTTTGATGAGCTCTTCAAACAGTTACTGGGTATCTGCTCTAAAGGTGAGACTGTCATTATGATCCATAAATGAGCTGAGACAGCCATGCAGTGTTCAGTGTACATCTGGTTCTTTTTATTTACTGGTCAGTACAGTAGATTGTATAGTATTCACCTGTTATTAAAGGGATAGTTCACCCAGAGAGGCAAGTTCTGTCATCATTTACTCACCCTTGTGCGACATGTACTGGCCATTTTTTTCTATATAAGAAAGTGAATGGGCATCCTAAATGGAAAAAAAGCTTAAAAAGCCATTTCCCCTAAGACTTAGAAATCCTTAGAACAGTTATTTGTATATTAAAATTGACATTTTATACTGTTTCTAATTAGTTGACTTGTTAAATGTCACTCTTACCAAAATAGGCGACTATCAGCCTCAAGCCACCACCAGTCAAAAGATGATGAAGATATTTGCATTTGCTTCTTCACTGGTCGAACTGCTTGCTGTCGGTTTGCAGACTTACAACAGAGCACGTTATCGCCAATTTGTGAAGAGAATTGGTTACATGATCAGGTTTGTAAGCTTATTAAGCTTATTAATTTAAATCTTTTTCATACAATAAAATATCCATCTTAAGTAATCCTGACAAACTACAGATGTTATGAATGTATTTTTTTTTTTTACATTACTAGAAGCATTTCGGTAGGGTTTCAGCCATATTTAACTGACCAATAATTTAGACCTTTGAGTGTTTTTTCTCTCCTTATTCTAGGATGACGCTCTCTTATGTTAGTGACCACTGGGCGCAGTACATCAGCCTGACAGGTGTGAGCAGAACCACAATGCAGGAGCAGTCATTTTCAATGGAGAAGCTGCAGGTGGAGTTTGACCATCTCTTCCTGAGAGCAGTGCTTCATGTGCTCAAGGCCAAGAGGTATAGAGTAATTCCAAAGCTGGGGCCTATTATGGCGCTTTTCCTCTGCATGGTAAGGCACGGTTCACTTTTTTTTTATTTTATGGGATTACATTTCTGCCAAAGAAAAAAGTATTTTGAGCGCACGAAAATCAATTTTGCATTTAAAATAAGTTTTTGGATATGTGCAATGTTTCACTAGCTTGCTCACCTGATGCCTGCCCTCAGTGCTCTCTAAATACAAATAGCTTGCGTGCTCAACACAACCCAGCATTACAATATGCCATAATTCCAGCCAATCAGAGACAAGGCTGCTAAATTCTGATTGGCTGCCTTGACAACCACTCACAACATTCCTTGCATTACCTCGACAGCAGAAGAGGAAAAATACAGTGCGTGCATAATTATTATGCAAGTTCATATTCTGATCATATTTTTTTCCAAGCACATTTTGCCAATTCCAAACAACACCAATCTTAATAACCACTATTAATCTGGTATTTAATCACTTATAATCTATATATTATTGTTGATGAAGGCTGGAAGTGAAAAACGCCTTATATTCAGGTGTGCATAATTAAGCAGGTTATCTTCTAAGCAGGTCATCTTCTACAGATAAAATCTCAAGATGGACTAAAAATTAACTCCCAAAACTTACTGCCAGATTCTGGAAGATAAATTCTTCAAATAGGGGTACAAGAAGATGTGGTGCTGGTCCTTCAAAAGTCACTCTCAACTTATCTGTCTATAAAGCCTATATATATGAGCCAAAAACACGTGGAGAAGAAAAGATGCATGTTAACTGCAAAAGAATTAGGAAGTAATGTGAAGAATTGGGTGTGAAATACCTATATATATATATGTGTGTATGTGTGTGTGTATATATATATATATACATACAGTGTGTGTGTGTGTTTGTATGTGTGTGTTTGTATGTATGTGTGTGTGTATATATACTGTACATATATATACATACACACGCACACATATATACATACATACATAAACACCTATATACATACACACACATACATACATATATACACACACATATACAGTGGGTACGGAAAGTATTCAGACCCCCTTAAATTTTTCAGTCTTTGTTATATTACAGCCATTTGCTAAAATCATTTAAGTTAATTTTTTTTCCTCATTAATGTACACACAACACCCCATATTGACAGAAAAACACAGAATTGTTGACATTTTTGCAGATTTATTAAAAAAGAAAAACTGAAATATCACATGGTCCTAAGTATTCAGACCCTTTGCTGTGACACTCAAATATTTAACTCAGGTGCTGTCCATTTCTTCTGATCATCCTTGAGATGATTCTACACCTTCATTTGAGTCCAGCTGTATTTGATTATACTGATTGGACTTGATTAGGAAACCCACACCCCTGTCTATATAAGACCTTACAGCTCACAGTCCATGTCAGAGCAAATGAGAATCATGAAGTCAAAGGAACTGCCTGAAGAGCTCAGAGACAGAATTGTGGCAAGGCACAGAACTGGCCAAGGTTACAAAAAAATTTCTGCTGCACTTAAGGTTCCCAAGAGCACAGTGGCCTCCATAATCCTTAAATGGAAGACATTTGGGACCACCAGAACCCTTCCTAGAGCTGG
>NW_015505632.1:900018-901341 GCF_001515645.1 Sinocyclocheilus grahami
TGGAGAGGATCTGTAAGGAGGAATGGCAGCGGATCCCCAAATCCAGGTGTGAAAAACTTGTTGCCTCTTTCCCAAAAAGACTCATGGCTGTATTAGATCAAAAGGGTGCTTCTACTAAATACTGAGCAAAGGGTCTGAATACTTAGGACCATGTGATATTTCAGTTTTTCTTTTTTAATAAATCTGCAAAAATGTCAACGATTCTGTGTTTTTCTGTCAATATGGGGTGCTGTGCGTACATTAATGAGGAAAAAAAATTAACTTAAATGATTTTAGCAAATGGCTGCAATATAACAAAGAGTGAAAAATTTAAAGGGGTCTGAATACTTTCCGTACCCACTGTATATATCATGAGCATTTAATAATTTTTGACTTCCAGTCTGAGTTAAATCTCTTGTTTGGCTCATTTTATCTGTAAAAGAAAATCTGCTTAATAATTATGCACACCTGAATATAAGACATTTTTCACTTCCACCCTTCATGAATAATTTTATATAAATTCTAAATGATTAAATACAAGATTAATAGTAGTTATTAAGATTGATGTCGTTTGGAATTGGTAAAATGTGCTTGGAAAAAAATATGATCAGAATATGAACTTGCATAATAATTATGCATGCGCTGTATTTTTCCTCTTCTGCTGTCGAGGTAATGCAAGGAATGTTGTGATTGGTTGTCAAGGCAGCCAATCAGAATTTTGCAGCCTAGTCTCTGATTGGCTGGAATTATGGCACATTGTAATGGGCTGTGTTGAGCACGCAAGCTGTTGGTATTTAGAGAGCACTGAGGGCGGGCATCAGGTGAGCAAGCTGGAATGAAACAGTTTTTTAGGAGTCGCGGCAGTAGAGGCGGCGCAACTATAACGACATGTCAATAATCCCGCCCACTCTAAAGCGATACTAAACTTCAGTGGAAACGCAAACCGAGCCGTGCCGAGTCGTACCACGCAGTGGAAAAGTGCCATTAGTAAACATGCTCCAGACATTAAGCTTTGGGACCTACAAGGGAGAAAGTAGGTTCACATCTGGCCTACATTGTGCCCTGATCCCATTCCCCCATCTCTCGACATATTTTTTTCTGTCTCCTCCCTATGTTTGCTGTCAATAAAAGATTTGCTTTACTATACACATCTCTTTCTGAAGCTGTGTCTATTTAATTAAACCTTTATTGATTCACAGACTGGGCATATGGCTGTTCATGTCTGAGATGCCTTATGGCACATTATCCAGCTCCATGCTGTGGAAGATCTTCTACAATATGCAATGTGCAGAGATGGATGGTCTGGAGAAGCTAAGCTGTAGCCTGAGTGCTGAGGACTGTATC
>NW_015505632.1:901351-906292 GCF_001515645.1 Sinocyclocheilus grahami
ATACTTTTTTGCCCCACTGTATATATATATATATATATATAATTTTTTTAACCCAAGTCTCCGAGAACCCGGCACCTTGTACTTCTGGAGACTCCAGGTAGGTTGCAGTTATGGAAAAGTATTCTAGTATTGTATTAGTTTTTAATATTTCTCATGAGCATTTAATAATTTTTGACTTCCAGTCTGAGTTAAATCTCTTGTTTGGCTCATTTTATCTGTAAAAGAAAATCTGCTTAATAATTATGCACACCTGAATATAAGACATTTTTCACTTCCACCCTTCATGAATAATTTTATATAAATTCTAAATGATTAAATACAAGATTAATAGTAGTTATTAAGATTGATGTCGTTTGGAATTGGTAAAATGTGCTTGGAAAAAAATATGATCAGAATATGAACTTGCATAATAATTATGCATGCGCTGTATTTTTCCTCTTCTGCTGTCGAGGTAATGCAAGGAATGTTGTGATTGGTTGTCAAGGCAGCCAATCAGAATTTTGCAGCCTAGTCTCTGATTGGCTGGAATTATGGCACATTGTAATGGGCTGTGTTAAGCACGCAAGCTGTTGGTATTTAGAGAGCACTGAGGGCGGGCATCAGGTGAGCAAGCTGGAATGAAACAGTTTTTTAGGAGTCGCGGCAGTAGAGGCGGCGCAACTATAACGACATGTCAATAATCCCGCCCACTCTAAAGCGATACTAAACTGCAGTGGAAACGCAAACCGAGCCGAGCCGAACCGAACCGAGCCGTACCGAGCCCAGTCGTACCACGCAGTGGAAAAGCGCCATGTGCCATTAGTAAGCATGCTCCAGACATTAGGCTTTGGGACCTACAAGGGAGAAAGTAGGTTCACATCTGGCCTACATTGTGCCCTGATCCCATTCCCCCATCTCTCGACATATTTTTTTCTGTCTCCTCCCTATGTTTACTGTCAATAAAAGATTTGCTTTACTATACACATCTCTTTCTGAAGCTGTGTCTATTTAATTAAACCTTTATTGATTCACAGACTGGGCATATGGCTGTTCATGTCTGAGATGCCTTATGGCACATTATCCAGCTCCATGCTGTGGAAGATCTTCTACAATATGCAATGTGCAGAGATGGACGGTCTGGAGAAGCTAAGCTGTAGCCTGAGTGCTGAGGACTGTATCCAGGGGCTCAGAGGTGAGACACCAAGCACATCTGATGCTGGTGAACACAAAAAGAATAGTTTACAGCGCTGGTTCTCAACCTTTCTGATTTTATGTATGTCCAGAACCAAGTCATCAGGAGAAGTTTCAGTGCTGGCTGTCGGAAATAAACAGCTCAGATGGAATCTGCCTGTTGACAACATTTGCACATATGGCCCAGCCCAGACGTACCGACATAGACCCTGAATTTGTCAGGAACATAGTGCTAGAGATTTACGAGGTGACTCGACTTTTTTTCTGAACTTTTACTGAAGACCTTTATGATGAATCTATCATCTAATCATAACATCATCCAGACGTTTTAAGTGCAATAAATGTTTGATTATGCTTTCCGTTAAGGTGTCCTATGTTAGTATCGCCACCCGTGAAATCTTTTCTAAAGTTGGGCGTGAGTTGCTTGCTGCTATAGCGACTGCCCACCCTCACATCATCTCTGTGCTGTTGGACAGATTGAGAAAGACCATAGAGAAAGTGGGCATGGTGAGTGAACTACAGCACCCATCAGTCCACCAAATACATAAGAACTGAGCAGAGATTGATGAAGAACAACAATTAAGCAAGCTACACTAAATATGCATTCAGTACAGCTGTTGTAGATGAAGCAAAACAGAATGCAGGGTCTCTGGATACAATTTGAACTGCTTAATCTTGTTAAAATTGTGTCAGTCATGTCAAGAGATGCAGACATTTTGTTGTAAATAAGACTTCTATGAACTATAAGCCGGTGATAGGCTTATTTTCAATGATAGGGAAATAAAACAAACAATATATTGACTTCTAAAGCCACTTTTTTGAATTGTCTGTTGAACTCCTCTGCCACAAAAATGTCTTTGAATGATCTGGGGGTTTTCTCAGCAAATACTGATACATTCTGTTATTTACCCTGATTATAATTATCTCTCCAGGTATCACTGTACCTTTTCAAGGAGTTGCCCCTGCACTTGTGGACTCCAGCTCGAGCTGAGGTGGGGTTGATCCGAGATTGGCTGTTAAACTTCAGTCTCACTGCTGTGGAGAACAGATTAGCCTGCATCATACTAGAGGGCCTCAACTGGGGATTTCAGCCTGTGAGTCTCAGTCATGAATATGGAAATATAAGCGCTGATTTATTATCTAACAGATGTGTCCTTGGATAGTGTACTTTTGTGCTAAATCGTGATATTCTCTGATGAGTCGTTGATAGGCCTGATACAAACTAATTCACTTTTTTAAGTGTTGTATATAAGAAGTATAACTTTCTCTGACCAACAGAATGGTTGCCTCATTTTACCAGCATCTTTGCATAGTGAAGTCGCACTTTTGGTGATTGAGGCATATCAAAATTATCTCACAGACAAACCATATAGTGGAATCCTCTCAGAAGGCATCAAACAGGTATGTTTCACATAGTGAAATAAGGCTCTTAATCAACATTGATTGTCATCAGCATTGATAAGGCTTTGTTTTTGTGTGTGTGTGTGTGGGGGGGGGGTTAATGCAGAATGAAGCTAATACAGACTGTATTAATCTATGTAAAAAGCCTAGTTTGCAGTGCTTCACCCCCATTCATCAGCCGAAATAATAGCCAAAAGTTTGATCAGCCCCTTAATATTTAAAAAGTTTCCTCAAAGAATGAACATTTTCTTCCTAGTACCATTTGTACTGTTATCAGCTCACATTTTCTGCATAACTCTCTGCAGGTGTCTTACCTGGCTAACATGGTGCGGCTCGGCCAGACTCCAGAATCCTCCTTTAACCAGTGGGCCTGGGATCTGGTTCTTAGGCTAAAGCTCCATATCAATAAAATAAGTCCTCAGGATGCCTGGTGCCCTCGTCTCTCCTCCAGCGCTCCCATTGTGCCTGAGATCACAGACTCTCCCACCATGCACCCAGTGTTCAAAGCAGTCAAAGCGGGCATACCCATCGGCTGTTTTCTGGCTATTGACATGACCACCATCGGGCACAGGTTTGGAAGGAATATACTCTTTTGATTCTAATAGATGAAGTGTACTGACCATAGACTGACTGATTCATCAACAGTAATGTTCCAAGCTGGATGAAAATCCAAATCTAGTGACATGAATTCATTTTCAACGTTTTGCATTTGACAGTTTGGAGAAGTTCTGCAGTGATGGAATTTCTCTTCTGAAGACTATGGTTCAGTCCCGTCATCTCAAAGCTGTAGTGCACATACTGGAAAACATTCTTCCTCTGGTCTACCACTGCCAGTTCTACCTGCTCAAAAATGAACAGTTAAGAACATTTATTTTTATATTGTCATATATTTATCACTTTCCGTTAGACATTACATCATCCTTGAATTTTTTTTTTTTAATTTACAGCATAAATAATGATTTAATATGTTGTTGTAGGTATGTAAGCAATACTAATGCTTCTCTCTAAATGTTAATCAGGTTTCTGAGCTGTATCCAGCTCTTCTTGCAGCTGGATAGTGGGACACAGGGTGTGACCCAGCAGGTTACACAGAAGGTGGCCCAGCATCTGATTGGCACCTCTACATGTGAGAACATCAAACTCCTTAACAGTGTGATCCAGGTGGGATTTTGAAATGTGTTAAATGTGTTAAATTGAGATTTATACATAATCTATAATTATATATCATTTTATTATTATAAAGCCGAATAAATAAGCTTTCCATTGGTGTATGGTTTGTTAGGATAGGACAATGTTTGGCCGAGATACAACTATTTGAAAATCTGGAATCTGAGGGTGCAAAAAAAATCTAAGTATTTAAAGTTGTCCAAATTAAGTTCTTAGCCATACAAATTACTAATCAAAAATTTAAGTTTTGATATATTTACGGTAGGAAATTTACAAAATATCTTCATGAAACATGATCTTTAGTTAATATCCTAATGATTTTTGGCATAAAAGAAAAATTGATCATTTTGACCCAAACAATGTAATGTTGGCTATTGCTAGAAACATACCCGTGCTACTTATGACTGGTTTTGTGGTCCAGGGTCACATATATACTGGGCATTTGTTACTCTTTTTCTTTATTATCCGATCCAACTCACCCATTAAAAAATGTACACTACTTTTTAAATGTTTATTTTAGAGAATTTTTAGAGCGTCTCCTATGCTCACCAAGGCTGCATTTATTTGATCAAAAATACTGTGAAATCAGTAATATTGTGAAATATTATTATAACTGAGCAAAAAAAACTGTTATCCATTTTAATATATTTTAAAATTAAATGCATTTCTGTTGTGGTAAAGCTGAATTATCAGCAGCTATTCCAGCAGTCTTCCATTTCACATGTTCCTTTAGAAATCATTCTAATATGCTAATATGCTTTTCAGAATTTTTAACAGAAAGTTTAAAAGAACAGCATTAGTTTGAAATGAAATTTTTTGTAACATCATAGATGTCTACCGTCACTTTTGATCAATTGAATGTATCCTTGCTGAAATTTT
This sequence comes from Sinocyclocheilus grahami, assembly GCF_001515645.1. Lineage (NCBI taxonomy): Eukaryota > Metazoa > Chordata > Actinopteri > Cypriniformes > Cyprinidae > Sinocyclocheilus > Sinocyclocheilus grahami. The sequence goes on from NW_015505632.1 coordinate 905,969, forward strand.
TTTTTTTAATTCCTTTTAAAAAAAATCTTACTGACCCCAGACGTTTAGAATGGTAGTACAGGTGCATCTCAATAAATTAGAATGTCGTGGAAAAGTTCATTTATTTCAGTAATTCGACTCAAATTGTGAAACTTGTGTATTAAATAAATGCAATGCACACAGACTGAAGTAGTTTAAGTCTTTGGTTCTTTTAATTGTGATGATTCTGGCTCACATTTAACAAAATCCCACCAATTCACTATCTCAACAAATTAGAATATGGTGACATGCCAATCAGCTAATCAACTCAAAACACCTGCAAAGGTTTCCTGAGCCTTCAAAATG
>NW_015505632.1:918238-931032 GCF_001515645.1 Sinocyclocheilus grahami
CTTATATTTATTGTGTTTAAACATGTCTGTGAAATATTGTATTACTGTACTGTGTAAAAAAATAATTGCAATGCTGAAAAAGCATATTCAGTGACAATGTTTGGATTTGAAATCAAACTAATGGATAAATGTTGTGTTTGTGGTAAACAGCCATGGATCAGTAGCGGACTCCTGTGTGAAAGCACAGTCCATGCTGCTTCCCCTCTCACAAGAGTCACCTAAGAAGGGAATTCCCTCCATTTTCAAAAATGAAATTCAGGCCCTGAATAAATGTCTAAAAATCCTGATTGGAGTATCACTATAAATAGTTATAAATAATTAAAAGAAGGCTTTAAAAAGATTGGTATCGGCAGATACTGCTTTCTGTGATCGGCGTTCGGTGATCGGCCTCAAAAATCCTGATCGGAGCACCCCTAGAATTGATACAATGTGCTGGGAAAAAAATATGATCAGAATATCAACTTGCATAACAATTCTGCATGCACTGAATTTTTCCTCTTCTGCTGTCGAGGAAATGCAAGGAATGTTGGGATTGGTTGTCAAGGCAGCCAAGCAGGATTTTGCAGCCTAGTCTCTGATTGGCTGGAATTATGGCACATTGTAATGGGCTGTGTTGAGCACGCAAGCTGTTGGTATTTAGAGAGCACTGAGGGCGGGCATCAGGTGAGCAAGCTGGAATGAAACAGTTTTTTAGGAGTCGCGGCAGTAGAGGCGGCGCAACTATAACGACATGTCAATAATCCCGCCCACTCTAAAGCGATACTAAACTTCAGTGGAAACGCAAACCGAGCCGTGCCGAGTCGTACCACGCAGTGGAAAAGTGCCATTAGTAAACATGCTCCAGACATTAAGCTTTGGGACCTACAAGGGAGAAAGTAGGTTCACATCTGGCCTACATTGTGCCCTGATCCCATTCCCCCATCTCTCGACATATTTTTTTCTGTCTCCTCCCTATGTTTACTGTCAATAAAAGATTTGCTTTACTATACACATCTCTTTCTGAAGCTGTGTCTATTTAATTAAACCTTTATTGATTCACAGACTGGGCATATGGCTGTTCATGTCTGAGATGCCTTATGGCACATTATCCAGCTCCATGCTGTGGAAGATCTTCTACAATATGCAATGTGCAGAGATGGACGGTCTGGAGAAGCTAAGCTGTAGCCTGAGTGCTGAGGACTGTATCCAGGGGCTCAGAGGTGAGACACCAAGCACATCTGATGCTGGTGAACACAAAAAGAATAGTTTACAGCGCTGGTTCTCAACCTTTCTGATTTTATGTATGTCCAGAACCAAGTCATCAGGAGAAGTTTCAGTGCTGGCTGTCGGAAATAAACAGCTCAGATGGAATCTGCCTGTTGACAACATTTGCACATATGGCCCAGCCCAGACGTACCGACATAGACCCTGAATTTGTCAGGAACATAGTGCTAGAGATTTACGAGGTGACTCGACTTTTTTTCTGAACTTTTACTGAAGACCTTTATGATGAATCTATCATCTAATCATAACATCATCCAGACGTTTTAAGTGCAATAAATGTTTGATTATGCTTTCCGTTAAGGTGTCCTATGTTAGTATCGCCACCCGTGAAATCTTTTCTAAAGTTGGGCGTGAGTTGCTTGCTGCTATAGCGACTGCCCACCCTCACATCATCTCTGTGCTGTTGGACAGATTGAGAAAGACCATAGAGAAAGTGGGCATGGTGAGTGAACTACAGCACCCATCAGTCCACCAAATACATAAGAACTGAGCAGAGATTGATGAAGAACAACAATTAAGCAAGCTACACTAAATATGCATTCAGTACAGCTGTTGTAGATGAAGCAAAACAGAATGCAGGGTCTCTGGATACAATTTGAACTGCTTAATCTTGTTAAAATTTTGTCAGTCATGTCAAGAGATGCAGACATTTTGTTGTAAATAAGACTTCTATGAACTATAAGCCGGTGATAGGCTTATTTTCAATGATAGGGAAATAAAACAAACAATATATTGACTTCTAAAGCCACTTTTTTGAATTGTCTGTTGAACTCCTCTGCCACAAAAATGTCTTTGAATGATCTGGGGGTTTTCTCAGCAAATACTGATACATTCTGTTATTTACCCTGATTATAATTATCTCTCCAGGTATCACTGTACCTTTTCAAGGAGTTGCCCCTGCACTTGTGGACTCCAGCTCGAGCTGAGGTGGGGTTGATCCGAGATTGGCTGTTAAACTTCAGTCTCACTGCTGTGGAGAACAGATTAGCCTGCATCATACTAGAGGGCCTCAACTGGGGATTTCAGCCTGTGAGTCTCAGTCATGAATATGGAAATATAAGCGCTGATTTATTATCTAACAGATGTGTCCTTGGATAGTGTACTTTTGTGCTAAATCGTGATATTCTCTGATGAGTCGTTGATAGGCCTGATACAAACTAATTCACTTTTTTAAGTGTTGTATATAAGAAGTATAACTTTCTCTGACCAACAGAATGGTTGCCTCATTTTACCAGCATCTTTGCATAGTGAAGTCGCACTTTTGGTGATTGAGGCATATCAAAATTATCTCACAGACAAACCATATAGTGGAATCCTCTCAGAAGGCATCAAACAGGTATGTTTCACATAGTGAAATAAGGCTCTTAATCAACATTGATTGTCATCAGCATTGATAAGGCTTTGTTTTTGTGTGTGTGTGTGTGGGGGGGGGGTTAATGCAGAATGAAGCTAATACAGACTGTATTAATCTATGTAAAAAGCCTAGTTTGCAGTGCTTCACCCCCATTCATCAGCCGAAATAATAGCCAAAAGTTTGATCAGCCCCTTAATATTTAAAAAGTTTCCTCAAAGAATGAACATTTTCTTCCTAGTACCATTTGTACTGTTATCAGCTCACATTTTCTGCATAACTCTCTGCAGGTGTCTTACCTGGCTAACATGGTGCGGCTCGGCCAGACTCCAGAATCCTCCTTTAACCAGTGGGCCTGGGATCTGGTTCTTAGGCTAAAGCTCCATATCAATAAAATAAGTCCTCAGGATGCCTGGTGCCCTCGTCTCTCCTCCAGCGCTCCCATTGTGCCTGAGATCACAGACTCTCCCACCATGCACCCAGTGTTCAAAGCAGTCAAAGCGGGCATACCCATCGGCTGTTTTCTGGCTATTGACATGACCACCATCGGGCACAGGTTTGGAAGGAATATACTCTTTTGATTCTAATAGATGAAGTGTACTGACCATAGACTGACTGATTCATCAACAGTAATGTTCCAAGCTGGATGAAAATCCAAATCTAGTGACATGAATTCATTTTCAACGTTTTGCATTTGACAGTTTGGAGAAGTTCTGCAGTGATGGAATTTCTCTTCTGAAGACTATGGTTCAGTCCCGTCATCTCAAAGCTGTAGTGCACATACTGGAAAACATTCTTCCTCTGGTCTACCACTGCCAGTTCTACCTGCTCAAAAATGAACAGTTAAGAACATTTATTTTTATATTGTCATATATTTATCACTTTCCGTTAGACATTACATCATCCTTGAATTTTTTTTTTTTAATTTACAGCATAAATAATGATTTAATATGTTGTTGTAGGTATGTAAGCAATACTAATGCTTCTCTCTAAATGTTAATCAGGTTTCTGAGCTGTATCCAGCTCTTCTTGCAGCTGGATAGTGGGACACAGGGTGTGACCCAGCAGGTTACACAGAAGGTGGCCCAGCATCTGATTGGCACCTCTACATGTGAGAACATCAAACTCCTTAACAGTGTGATCCAGGTGGGATTTTGAAATGTGTTAAATGTGTTAAATTGAGATTTATACATAATCTATAATTATATATCATTTTATTATTATAAAGCCGAATAAATAAGCTTTCCATTGGTGTATGGTTTGTTAGGATAGGACAATGTTTGGCCGAGATACAACTATTTGAAAATCTGGAATCTGAGGGTGCAAAAAAAATCTAAGTATTTAAAGTTGTCCAAATTAAGTTCTTAGCCATACAAATTACTAATCAAAAATTTAAGTTTTGATATATTTACGGTAGGAAATTTACAAAATATCTTCATGAAACATGATCTTTAGTTAATATCCTAATGATTTTTGGCATAAAAGAAAAATTGATCATTTTGACCCAAACAATGTAATGTTGGCTATTGCTAGAAACATACCCGTGCTACTTATGACTGGTTTTGTGGTTCAGGGTCACATATATACTGGGCATTTGTTACTCTTTTTCTTTATTATCCGATCCAACTCACCCATTAAAAAATGTACACTACTTTTTAAATGTTTATTTTAGAGAATTTTTAGAGAGTCTCCTATGCTCACCAAGGCTGCATTTATTTGATCAAAAATACTGTGAAATCAGTAATATTGTGAAATATTATTATAACTGAGCAAAAAAAACTGTTATCCATTTTAATATATTTTAAAATTAAATGCATTTCTGTTGTGGTAAAGCTGAATTATCAGCAGCTATTCCAGCAGTCTTCCATTTCACATGTTCCTTTAGAAATCATTCTAATATGCTAATATGCTTTTCAGAATTTTTAACAGAAAGTTTAAAAGAACAGCATTTGTTTGAAATGAAATTTTTTGTAACATCATAAATGTCTACCGTCACTTTTGATCAATTGAATGTATCCTTGCTGAAATTTTTTTTTTCAAAATTAAATCTTACTTCATACTTTTGTATACATAAAAATTAACTAAAATTTAAATACAAAACCATTCAACTAAAACCTGAACTGAAGAAAAACCTGAAGGTTTTTAAGATCATGGAAAGATCTTCCTGTCCTTCAGGCTCATATTCTGGAGAGCTCCAGGCCCGGGTGCGTTGGTGCAGTAGCTGTTCTTGAGTTCTGGCTTCAGGTTTTGACAGAACAGAACCTCTGGTATCGAGACAAAGCTGTTCTCTGCCTTCTGGACCACCTGTGCCGTGCTGCATTTCTTCACCAACAAGAGGAATGTCTCCAGAAACTTCTCTACCAACAACATAAGGTTTTCTACTCTTGGATTTGTTACTTCTTTTAACAAATGGCTTAAAGCAAACTACTTTTTTGTAATGTGTTTTTGGATTTGCCTTTTAGAGTGCTTTAGGTTTCCATGGAGACAAGGGTTTGCTGTCATCTCTTATGGGCTGGATAGTGGCAGGAAATATCACTCCATCCTTCATTGAGGGCAGTTCTCTCACAGGGGAGGTATGTGCGAGTTATTGCTTAAATAGCTCATCTAGATCTGAATACTTTTAGTCATAATTTCCCTCTCCGTGTTTTTATTTTGTCTCAAGGTGTGGTTTGCTTGGTTGGTCCTCAACATGGAGACAATGTTCGAGGAAGACTCTCAGCTGCGACGCTGTGTGGAGCATGAGCTCCTCTCGAACCCTGCTTACACACCAGATCAGGCTCTGAAGGTACACTTTCATTCTGCTCATACTCCAGTACAATTATCATGTGCAGTCACATCAAAGAGAACATTTTGAGCACACCTAAAATTATCAGGGAATGTTAAAATTGTTTTAGAATGTCTAGATTTTTCACTTTGTGGGTGGTTCTTTAGAGTAGAACTTTAGATACATCAGTCTTTTCATTATGAAGCCCCTAAGGAGACATGGTTATGAAATAAACATGAAATGTGAGGATTTTCTTTTTTGTTAACGCAAAGTTTCTTGGGGCTATGCAAAACTTTTTGTGAGCAAATTAACTTAAATTTTTCCTCCCAACTCATGTCCCATATTCCCTTATGTCGCTGATTGGAGGTAGCTCGAGAAGACATATTGACATATTGGCCGTGAGGTTAATTAATATTAAACCCGTATTTGATTATCGCGATTTGAAAGACTCACAGTAAATACAGTTCAGCTTTAATAATAGTTATTAAGAGTCTCACACAGGCGCAACACGTAGTTTCGTTTTGTGTGAAAACATGACTGAAGGCTGACTGCTGAGGGAAATTATATGAAAGAATATATTATTTCATTATTTGTGTGAATGCATAATAGGAAACCGACTGTCTTCAGAAAAGTTTTGATGGCATTTGCTTTCCATATTCGCTCCGTGTAATGCGTAATAAAGCAGTGATTGCAGCACATCTTTGTTTACAGAGGTTACCGTAAAAACAGCTCTTGTTCTGCCGTTCATAAGCGCCACCTGCGGTCAAACTGTGGATTTACAAATTCATTCAGTCTGTCTGCCACATTTTTGTTCAGACCAATGCGAAAATCAGACCAAATTTTTGTTGTATAAATCTTAACCGGTCGATGGAAAATAGCCTACTTTGTTATCAGAAGTGTTGAGATTTTTAGAATGCACATTAGCTTATGTAGAACTGTTTATGGAGCAGATACAATTTTATTTATCATCCTTTTATTTAAAAAAAAAAGATTTAAAGGCTGATATGTTATAATTTTATTTTTTAAAAATTGTCAAAACTTTATTTGAACGTGTAGTACATGTCAGTAGATAACATGTTATGAATATTTTTTGTTAGTTTAAAATCTGGCCATCAATTTTTAATGTTTTATTTCACTGTTTATGCAAACAAAAAGTGCATAGTGCTGCTAATTTTATTTGTTGTCTTTTGTCATAAAACTTGGTAAATTTATTTCAGTGTGTGTATCAGTACTTTTTAAATATTTCCAGCACATTTTAACAAATCTGTGTATAACAGTTTGGATTGATACATATTTAAGAGATTTAAGTACTGTATAACATTGGTAGCTCTCAGCCGCTTTCATTTTTAAAAAGTAGCTCCCGAATGAAATAAGGTTGGAGACCCCTGCCTCTGAGGCTATGTATTTTGTCTTATTGGTGATATTTTTAATTAAGTAATTTCAAACATTACAAAAAAATCCATGTAACCATTAATCATGAAAAGATAATAGAAAATAATTGGTCAAAAGGTTTGGGTACCTGTACATGTTTTTATACATTTGTAGTACAATAAACGTGCCTGTTTTTTTTCTTTTTTTCCCCCGGTTTGTCAGAAAGCCCAGGTGCGCCTTAAGCTTCAGGTCGTCCCGTCCCTACAGAGACTGATGATTTATCGCTGGGCTCAACAAGCTTTAGCTACCCCTGCAGATCATCCACTCCTGCCTTTGGTGTGGCAGAAATTTTTCCAACTTTACCTCTGTCAGCCTGGACCAGAGTTTGGGTGCGTTAAACAAAAGCATTCTGTCTTTATTTGGCTTGTTATTGTGATTTTATCTGGCATCTTAAAATAAAGATTGACAAACTTTTTAGACATATTATCATGCTATTTCACTTCACTAAAATGCAGTTGTTACATAATGCATGTTGGATTCAAAGGACATATTGTACATGCTATATTCAAGTGAAAATGTTCACCCTGTTCTTCTTTTTTCTCCCTCCCCCTCATTTCCCTTTTTGTACTCCTTTCTTATTGATGATTTCACTCATTTCATGTTTCACCAGATTTTACTCTAAGCTTTATGTAGCAGTACTGATGACTCACATGACTGATGTTCCAGCTCTTTGACTTACACAACTTCTATGTTCTGTTCTCTGATATGTGTTGAACATAATGTCAGATGCATTTCATGTCCTGTGTTTGTCAGTATATTATTATTTTTGTATCTCCACAATATCAGTTTTTATGACATGACTCTGAAATACTTTAACTCCACAATCCCTTTCCTTCAAAATAATGAAATAATTCCAGCACAACTCAGTATTTTATGTATGTTATGTATTTGTTTATTTATTTTTTTATTTTTTGGATAATGCTGTGTTTCAGGGTCCTGATGACCCACTTAAGGGTCATTTTGCAGTAATGATCAAATTAATGTTTATTTTGCCTTGTATATTGCGTAAAGTATAATATTTGTGAACTGCATGAGTGGTACTGTGGTTTTTTTTTTTTTTCTGAACCCTTGCGTCTGATTTCTTTCTTTTTTCTTATTTCGCACCATTAGGCTGGAGGTGAAAGGTTGTATTGGAAGGCGTTACTTCCATAGTGCGGCCCATCTATCCTTGTTAAAAAGCCTCAGACAGCGGCTTGTTGAAGTGTCTGACTTCCACCACGCTGCAAGCAAGGCTTTGAAAGTGCCCTGCTCAAGCGGTGAAGCCAGTGATGGTCTGCTCACCCCAGGGACGCCCATCACCCAGTACATGACCTCTCCTGAGCTGCACACTGAGCTCGTGCGGTAATGTTCAGAGTTTTGTTCTCTCAACATCCATTATTCTATTTACTATTGTGTACAATTGAGTATTAAGCATCTGAAAGAAACTTTAATTGGTATTGTTTTCTAGATGTGTGTACTTGTGTGTTCTTAATTTGTATCACGCTCAAGTTCAACACAAAATAAAATGTGACCATTTTTGGTTAATTTGTAAACAGAAGCCTTATCATTCAGCCTTACTGCTTGTACAGAAACTACTTTTTTTATGTCTAACTCTTGTTGTTCAGGCTCTTCACTGTGTTTGCTTTGTGGTTGGATGATGAAAACCTTCAGAAGCAAGAAATGTATTTGCCTTCTTTGCCAAAGCAGTATGACACCCATCGCCTAGCAAAAATCATGCAGCGCCAGCAGGTGAGGGTTTGTTTGAGTCCAGCAGAATGCATTCTTTCTTATCTTTTTGTCTTTAAGAGGTCTGAGCCATCAAAGGATTTAGTAGATTGTTTTGAATGAAAATGTGATTTAAAACAATCCCTTACAATTAAAAAATAAAATGTTAAGCTGTCTATTTAACAGATCTATATGTCAAAAAGTTTGGGGTTGGTGAGATTTTTGTAAATGTTTTTGAAAGTAGTTTCATATCCTCACCAAGGCTGCATTTGATCAATAAATATAGTAAAAGCAGTAATATTGTAAAATATTATTATAATTTAAAAACTGTAATAAATTAATGTAGTTTATTCCGGTAACGACAAAGTTGAATGTTTTCGCAACCACTACTTCAGTGTTCGTATACTTCATTTAAATATAAATCTGTAGTATAATTTTAATATACTGATTTGGTGCTCAACAAACATTTCTTATTATTATCAGTGTTGCAAACAGTTGCTTAATGTTTTTGTGGAAACGTGATGCAATTTTCCAAAATATAAAGTTCAAAAGAATTTTTAAATATAAATCTTTTGTAACAATGAAGATGTCTTTATTTTCAATTTAATGCATTCATACGAAATACAAGTATTAATTTCTTTAAAAAAGACTGACCTCAAACATTTGAACCTTTAAACAGTAGTATTATTGTATATTTTGCACATGCTTTCTTCGGACATTTGAAAAATATTCTGCCACATTTTTCATAACTTCAACAGATATGGTGGAGAAAGTTGTTAAAAATAAAAACATACTGTATGTAATCAGATATAAGAGCTAGAAGAATTACATTTGTCATTTGCATTAAACCATTAGCAATGCATGGAAAAATGCATCAAAACATTTTCTGATAAAAGTCATGTATATAGATCCTTATATACAGGTATATAGGTCATTATTTTATTTTTTTGTTCAGATGCATATTTTCAAATGATACTGAAGACGTCTTTGACACAGAACATTATCAGATATGAGCTGATGCCATGTCTGTGTGTCACTTCATCTTTAGGAGGTGTGGATGGAGCATGTGGACATTGAGCGAGTCCAGTATGAGCTGCAGGAAGTGCTCAGTCTGTGGTCAAAGGTCAAGAGTGAACCTGCACCCTCCCAGAACACCAGCTTCTCCATCTTCACTGACTTCATCAATCCTCTGGCTGGTACTGAGCCCATCATACTCTGATGTCTGGATTCTCTTATTTATAACAGTCAGAATATGAAAACAGGACTACTCTTTAGGAATGTTACAGTTGTTTGCTTCAGACACATTTATTAAAAGCTTGCATGACTTTCTAAATCAGAGACTGCATTTATGTAAAAAAAAAAAAAACCTTTTGAGCATGTTCAATTTATAGTTTTATATAATAAAAAGACGTTTAGATGTCTTTTTGGATGTTAGATATTTATAACTTAGTGATTGTCACAGTTTGCTGTACCGATTCATTGTACAGCAGATTTTACTTTTTACACTAAATAATATTATTCCTCATCTGTTTATTTACAGCAAGGCAGCGTATTCTCACTCATCTGAGAAAGCATGATGCCCCCCAGGGGGCGCTGTTACTTGTGCCAATGAAGGCTCCAGTGCCTGATATTCCCACTAAGAGTCTGTCTGATGAGAAAATCTCCACTGCCTTAATTCAGGAAGACCTTGCTAAGCTCCAGCATCAAGCCAAGTAAGACTTGTAGTAAGCATGTATTGATTGTCAGAACTCACTTACAGCCCATAAGTGCATGTTAAGTAAGTCTTCTGTGCCGTGATTAATAACCGGTGCCTCTCAAATTACTCTGTGATAAGCTGTAGTGCTGTATTTGCATCTCCGTATGTGCTAAATTACATTGTAAATCACAACTGTGTCCTCTTCTCAGGTTGGCAACGGTCCGGGAAACACAGCAGGTCGCTCTAGACAGTGAACTGCTGGAGGTGTTGCCGCAGCTCTACATAAACCGAGAAGACCAACTTTCAATGCAGTTAGAGTGCCGTGGCAAAGGTGGACAGCCCTGCCAGGGTCCCGCACATGTCACTGTAAAGGTGAATAGCTGCCATTTCTATCCTTCTGCTCTGTGCTAGTTGTACACTTGCATGAGATGAGACTTCAGTCATATTCAGGAGCCTAATAAAAGTTGTTTTGTTGTACATGGGTCGCAATGTTGTGATCACATGACATGCTGAATACTACTCACTTCATCATGGTAACCCCCATTTTATAGACACTTGCGCAATACATTAATCATGACTGACTGCGATTAGCACATTTATACAATGGTGTTGGTGACTGAAATATTTGCATACTTTTTGTATAATAATAGTAGTGTGGATTACTAGGTGTCGGTGTCTAAAATGCCGTATCATTATTTAATTGAAATGAAGCTATAATAATAATAATAATAATAATAACAACAGTAATAATAATAATATAACATTATCTAAAAAAATTTAACTTAAACTTATGATGTTGCTAAAAAGAACAGTATTTGGTGTAATGAAATGTGTTTATGCAGTTTAAGGTTAAAAAAACACATTATTTTCCACATACTGTACATTATTGTTTCTCCTCTATGCCCCGCCTTTCTGAAACGCGTCGATTTTTACAAAGCTCATCGGTTTGAAAAAGCGAGGTGTGCTGTGATTGGCCAGCTATCCAGTGCGTTGTGATTGGCTGGATACCTCAAGCGTGTGACGGAAATGTTACGCCCCTCACCATATTGTGATGATGCCCTGTCAGGCCGGAGCGATGATTCAAAAACATGAAAACCCATTATAAACGAGGCATTCGTTGCATCCAGTGGGGACATAATTATGGATTATTATGACTTCTACTGTCTTTTTACGCGTTGCATTGCATTGCATTGCGCCGCGTAAACATAAAACCATGTCTGCATTTGTGATCAGAGAAATGACAAACAACAAGCCCCACACTACACTGCCCAAAAAACTTGCTTTAAATATATAAAATATAAAAACTCTTTAAATATAAAAAAACTTACTTACAGTCTTTGAGTCAGAACAGCCGGCATTGTAGTCTACTCTCCCAGGATCAGTAAACAGTCCTCCATAAAATGTGCTGCACACATCTGAATATTTGGGTTGAAGTGTTCTGGAACAGTGTTGTAAATACAACTTAACCACTGATTTCTAGTCGTGTCCATTTTTGGAAGGCCAAATAAAGTAGTTTCGCTTTCACAACGAAACAGCGTCACACACGCGGCCTACAGCGAGCAGAGGCCGGGGGCTAACGTGTGGAACGGCCGGAGGGTTAGAGTGAGCAGAGGCGGTGAGCTTGAGAACGGCGCGGCTGGCGATTTCGACAAAGGAGCATCCGGAAGGACATGTGACGACTCCGGGCTGGACTCCGCTTCGTGGAAGTTCTAAGTGGCCATGCAATATTTTTTTTTCTTCTCGTTTTCTCGTTATCTCTACATAACGAAAGTTGTTTTCTCGTTATAACGACTTAATTTTCTCGTTATCTCGACAAAGTTTTTAAAATTTTTTTTACAATGATTGTTTGATCTACTGTTGTTATAGTAACAAACTCAACTTTGACACGCATCTGATGGACAGATAAACCATGCGCTCTTACTGTAGCCTAGGTCGTGGATATTTCAGCAAATTTTGCTTCGCCTAGGCTGATCAATCACGGTTTATTTACAGAGACAGTACGCTAAACATTTTGTTTGTGTAATTAGCGTGTTTAAATGGTCAAAGCAACACTGCAAACACAGGCGGAGCGCCTTCAGGATGCAGAACTATTCTAAAATCTTTTAGAGCTGCTTGGATTCAACTCACTTTCAATTTTCATTTTATTCGAAAGAAAATTATATAATTTGTAATTTTTAGTAGTCATTATATGCTGTGACTGATATCATGTGCGTTACAAGCTTCTGTTGGAAAAGAGCGTTCATGTGTAGCTATGTGTTTATGTGTGTGTGTTGTGTGATTTCCACAAAGAAATATAGAAAACACAAACGATTACAACACTGTAGAACGTCACTGAACTAAATTAGCCTATACACTTTACATATAAATCACATTTCTTATCAATATACATTTAATGATTAACAATAAAGATTAATAATAAGGAAAAGAGGCACATTACAAAAAGCCTACGTCGTTGAAGCCCATAAACATAAACAGAACATCCCCGCTTATTAACTAACAATAATGTACCTCAAAGAAGCACAAATAAAGATATAGGTGCAAACAGAATACAGTGACGTCAACCTTGGTTTTAATAAGCAGTTATT
>NW_015505632.1:931662-990829 GCF_001515645.1 Sinocyclocheilus grahami
AGAAAACAAATTTTGTTATGTCGAGATAACGAGAAAATTAAGTCGTTATAACGAGAAAACAAATTTTATGTTATGTCGAGATAACGAGAAAATTAAGTCGTTATAACGAGAAAACAAATTTTATGTCATGTCGAGATAACGAGAAAATTAAGTCGTTATAACGAGAAAACAAATTTTATGTCATGTCGAGATAACGAGAAAATTAAGTCGTTATAACGAGAAAACAACTCTCGTTATGTCGAGATAACGAGAAAATTAAGTCGTTATAACGAGAAAACAAGAAGGAAAAAAAATACATTGCATGGCCGCTTAGAACTTCCGTATGTAACACTAAAAATTTAAATTGCATCATATGACCCCTTTAATATACTTTTTTGAAATTGTGCCTTAAACTAACTGAAATAAATTAAGTTTAAGTTAGTAGTGAAATGTCAAACCTTATGTCAGACCTATTTTTCTCCCTAACTAAATTCCTGTCTTCTCTGCAGTAAAGCAGCACTATGTAACTTTTGGCGCTCTAGCGGTTAATAAACAGAACTGTGCACACATCCCGCGGAAGAACATTCCAACCGGAGCTAATTCCCTAAGTTTATGTCTATGGCGATTCACGCAGGTATGTGTTACTCCGCAGCAGTGACGACCCGACCAGGCTACAATAGTCCAAATATAAGTACTTATTATAAGTGTACCGTAGTGATTCAGAATAAGACAAAAACGCGGTTTGGAAGATGAATTCATGATGTACTCGCTCATTATATACTTTTTGCAAATTTTGAACACAGAAAAAGTTACATAGTGCTGCTTTAAAGGGGTCATGAACTGCCTTTTTTATTATTTTGTGCATTTTGTATTATTTTGTGTAGTTCTCTTATAATGTTATCAAGATTTTTATATCAAAAAACATAATTTAGAAGTAATAGTCTATTTTTTGTCCTGTTTTGACCCCCCTCATCAGAACGCTCTGTTTGAATAGCCGTGGCAGATTGTAGATTTTGAAGTAAACGCCCACTGCTATGATTGGATAACAGTTGTGTGTGTTTGACAGCCCACGTCCTACAAAGATGGACACTGCTGTGATTTAGGTTTAATAAACAGAACTGTGCACACATCCCGCGGAAGAACATGATTGGATAACAGTTGTGTGTGTTTGACAGCCTACGTCCTACACAGATGGACACTGCTGTGATTTAGGTTAAAAATGCATAAATACTCAGTACATATCAAATGTTCTGTAATAACAGACAAAGTAATAGTGATCGTGCAATGAAAACAGTTACACTTGTGTGGTGCGACATTACTGTCGGATTCAATTGAAGTAAACGCCCACTGCTATGATTGGATAACAGTTGTGTGTGTTTGACAGCCCACGTCCTACAAAGATGGACACTGCTGTGATTTAGGTTAAAAATGCATAAATACTCAGTACATATCAAATGTTCTGTAATAACAGACAAAGTAATAGTGATCGTGCAATGAAAACAGTTACACTTGTGTGGTGCGACATTACTGTCGGATTCAATATATCCGGCATAGCATTGTCTTTTAGTTTCAATCTTTCTGAAAATCTTGAGTCGAATCATTTGTAAACGAATCCACAGTAAAATGAAGTGAACAAAGGACCAAGTTTTTACTGACTCAGTCTGGCGCTTCATTAAAAATTAAGTTAATCTAATAAAGTTTACCGTTTGGTTTCTGCGTAGACCTGTGATTGCTGCTCTTGTCATTTACCTACTACGTGCATGAATCGGTGGGCGGGGCTAAACAGGCAGTGCTGTAGAAGCAGGCGTTGATCTTCTGCGGAGGTGGGGTTTAGCAACACTATTATGTCATAAAGTGGCACATTCCACAAGCTGTCGTTTTGGCAGACTGGCTTCAATATAAGCTGCGTTTAGACTACGAGAAAGTTTTGAGTTCTGAAACTTTCAGAATGTTTTTATAGCACAATGACCTCTTATACATCAAAAGATCAAGGGAATATTGATTTCTCAGTTCATGACCCCTTTAATAATATAAACAATTTTGGCAACTTCTCAGAAAATCCTACATTTTCATGAGCTCTCTCTCTTTCTCCCTCATTGTGTGCTGCAGTACTCAAGACTGCACAAATTGGATCCAGTGCAGAATCAGATCCAATGCCTGAAGAGTGATATTAAACAGCTACAGGTTGATGGAGTCAAAGCTCCTCCTCAAAGTCTGGCTGAGGCGGCCGTGCACACAGAGAACTTCATCACGTCAGTACCCACTCAAATAAGTTTAGAAACTTTCTATATTTGTGTCACTAAATGTGAACATCATGTTTTCTTGTTTAGGGCCTTGGTTAATGCTTACAAACTAAATCCTTCCCCTGGCATACTGAAGGTGGGCATCACTGCTTTCTATCAGATAGTGTCATTTGTGTGTGAGGATACACAGAGACATCCACCCACCCGGCAATTTTTCACATCCTGTATAGAGATCCTTGGTCAGGTATTGTTTTCAACCCAGTGAACTATATTATGTTACATTATTTCAGCATTAATTTCAAAATGCAATGATGTTTTCTCACATTTGTTTTCATTTAAATTGACTTTTTTACATGAAGTAATTTTTATTTTATTTTTATAATGTTTTTTTATTTACAACCCTCGAGTCTTACCTGTTAAAATGATATAAAGTGTATCTTTGACTGTAGGTCTTCATCCGGGATGTCCGATCAGAATGTAAACAAATGCTGAAGACCATCCTGCTCAACAGACACCTCTGTAACCTTCTCTCACCCTACTTCACCCCAAACGCCTCTCCTGCAGAGCTGGTCTCTCTGTACGAGGAAGTGGTCAACACCCTTCACATAGACAGTGGTGATGTCATATTCATGCTCCTCACAAAAGTAATTTGCCTTCATTGAATAATACTATAAATATTTATCAGACAGGTTGAAATTGAAAGCATTATGGGTTATTGAAAAATAACCCATAACCCATAAATTGAAAAATTATTCTAGAGGTTTTTTTATTCCATGAGGAAAAGTGATTTATAACTGATTTATAAAATTATTTTTGTGCAGAACAAAAACAATCTAATTTAAATGTACAAGACAATCTGCACTCTCCAACCACCTCACACTGGATCCTTCACATGGCCCTCTGAGACTTTGATTGCTCTACTTTTTGCGTTTTAATGTGTAGCTCATGTTTGCAACTTTAAAAAAAAAATGATGTTGAACAATCTGCTCTGTTTCTAGTTTGACTTGACTGAGTGGCTGTCGGTGCCGCAGCCTCAGTTCTCTGAGCGTAGCCGATTGATGGAAATAATCCATCAGGCTCTGTGCACCTGTGGGCTGGAACCTGAGCCAGAAGTCCTCATGCCCTTCAACATCTTCTGCAAGCATTGGACAGAACTGCTGCTTTACCAATTTCCAGACCACTACAGTGACTTCCTTCGTCTGCTCATGCAGAGTATGTCTTTCCTTCTCTCTGACATAGACTCGTCCATTGTGAGTTTTTTTTTTTTTCAGATTTTATTGGTTCGATGTCAAATTGTCACAATGAAATCCTCATGTAATCACCTCAGAATAGTGGTTCATTTATTTTAATTTACTTGCAAACCTCAGATTTTAGGTCACAATCTTTGTTTTTAAAAAGATATGATATCTAGATATTATATATTAGATACTATGTCCAATGTCTGCTAAATTATATTTATAAAAGTGAAGTGTCTAAATCGGTCCAGATCTGCTTTTTTTGTAGATTTGACTGATATGGATGTTTGTAACTAAGTAATTTTTCTAGTAATTTTTCATGCATCTAAGCATCCTTCTTTTGCCCTGTTGTGGTAGTTTAGCATGACGTTTGTAATCATAATTTATAAACATTAAATGTACATTCCAAAAACTACATATGAATGGTTTGCCATAAGTGAAAATGTACTTAGAAATTATTTTCAAAAAGCTATTTGTACTTTGACTATGATTGACTAAAATTGACTATGTTCACTTTCCTGCAGGCTCTTCTAAACAGCTTCTCAGTCCAGACTGTTGGAGAACATCACTAAGAGTGCTGGGCTGTTCTCCTCATCCCATGATAAAGAAAAACAAAACCCGCTCCATCCTGCTCTCCCCTCAACAGGTAACACAAAACACTCCTTATTTATTTGACATGCTCTAATTAGTGTTAAATACTTCAAACGGAGCCAGATAATTAAAATTGCACTTTGTTTTTCTAGGCGGATGAAACAATCGAATGGCTCTCAAAGTACTTCCTGAAGCTCCGTCTGTCTAACGGGGACTTCAGGAGCTTTGGTCTCCTCTCAAAATGGGGGCCGTACATTGAGGAAGTCAAGAGGTTTTGGGAAGATTTGATTACCTACGTCATGGATCTGGAGCTAAACAATTGCAGCAAAGAACCAGTAGGAAGTCCAAGACTGGTCAAAGGTACAAAATTGTATTTCTCTGTTGTGCGTAGCAACCAAATGCTTATAGTCCAGACAAAAGTTTGGTGTCAGTAAGATGTTCAGTAAAAATTTATCAGTTTCCACAATCACTTTACTATCACAGCAATAAATTACTTTTTAAATTGTATTCAAATAGAAATCATTTTAAAACAATATTACTGTTTTACTGTATTTTTGATCAAATAAATGCTGTCTTGGTGAGCATAAGAGACTTATTTGAAAAAAAAGAAGAAAAAAATTATAATCTTAAGACTCCAAACTTTTGAACAGTAGTGTATATATCTGCATAGCAACTATTTGTATAATGAAATTAATTCATGTTAAATTCTACTTGATGTAGCTCTTGAGAACCTGCATGCAAAAATGGCCAAACTGTTTGAACCGTGGATTCTGGTCCTTGACACTGACAACACTAGGTATGCTTTGATGTGGCTCAGCAGTTTGGTTGTTAAAACACTGACGGCAGAAGTGATGAGTAACGACTCTCTTGTGTATGTCACAGTCATCCTCGCTGTTCTCCATGGCTTGAATCAGATGCCGCAGCTGCAGCGAGCTTAGTGAGCTTATATGCACGCTTGATGGAGACTATGCATGAGAAATTTAAAGGTGAACATCCTTGGAGAACAGGACAACACACAAATGTCGTGATTCATTCAACTATTTTTTTCAGCTGTTTAAATACATATTCAGTTCAAAATCCATTTGATCAGTATGTAATTTTGAATCCATGTTTTTGGTGCAGATCGCTTGTTGCCAGGACAAAGAGGAGCTCTGTGGTTTCATCTCATGCATTACTGTGAGACCTGCACCTCTCCCAAGATGCCAGAGTACCTGCTGTACACCTACCACACTGAGTACAGCCGTTTGCCATGGAAGGACCTGCATCCAGATCAGACACTAATGAATCATTTTTTTAATGTGAGAGATTTACAGAACTCCTTAAATCACATATATTGCCTGTGTTTGGTTGAGGATCTCTAGAATGTTTCAAAACCAGATTTAGACCTATATACACCACCATCCAGACATTTGGGGACAGGAAAATATCTGTTTTATATTTTATTACAGTTTAAAATGCAATTTATTCCTGTGATGACAAAACTGAATGTTCTGCAGCCATTACTCCAGTCTTCAGTGTCACATGATCTTTTAGAAATCATTCCAATATGTTGATGTGGTGCTAAAAAAAACATACATACCTTATTATTATTAATGTTGAAAACAGTTGTACTGCTTAAAGGGGTCATATGATGCTATTTTAAAGATCATTATTTTGTGTATTTGGTGTAACAGTATATGTTGACATGCTTTAATGTTCAAAAAACACATTATTTTTCAAATACTGTACATTATTGTAGGTCCTCTATGCCCCGCCTCTCTCAAACACATAGTTTTCAACAAAGCCCCCTCCTTTGATAAGCGCAGTCTGCTCCGATTGGACAGCTGACCCAGTGCATTGTGATTGGCCAAACACCACAAGCACGCGTCGGAAATGTAACGCCCCTTACCATAATCGCGAGCTTCAGCTTTCAAAGTAAATATCAAGACAGTTAAAAATGTCGTTAGTTTTACCATCAGTTCACGCCCGAACAGAGTCGCGTGACAGACACAGTGATGATGCAGTACACAAGCCGCGGTTAAGACAGCTGACGTGCTATGATTTCTGACAGGCAGTTCACTCTCCTGCTAAAAAAGGCTATTTCAAAAGATCAAGGGAATATTGATCATAGCCACAGCTTCTTCACAGCCAGCCTTGTACTCTTCTAGGTTCAAAAAACTGTCGTCCATAAAATGCATTGCACAAATTCAAACATCTGGGTTGTGCTGTTCTGTTGTAAATAAATCTTAACCAATGATTCCTAATTGATCTACTTCCGGAAGGCCAAATAAAGTGCTTTTGCTTTCGCACTGAAACACACAGCATCTCCCTGACATGGCTGCATCAACACTACTGCTGTTCCTGAAACCACACCTTCTTTCTTTGTGTGCACATTTGGGCGGCATTATGCTAATATTTCCACATAGTGACGTAGATATGTGGGGGCGTGTTAGAACGAGCCATTTTAGGTAGGCGTGGTTGACTCTTAACTTTTATAAAGAATATCTCTTTGGATTTGAGATTTTAGTCTTTGCAACTTTACAGATCTTCTTTATGCACCAAGAGCTTGTAACACTTCAAAGAGAAAGGAAAACTTGAAATCGCGTCATATGACCCCTTTAATATTTTTAAACAGTGAGATATTTGTTTAGGATTCTTTAATGAATAGAAAGATCAAAAGAACAGCATTTATTTGAAATAGACATTTTGTAACATAAGTCTTACTGTCACCTTTGATCAATGTAATGCAACCTTCAGTAAACTTTTTTTTTTTTTTTATCTTACCGACACCAAACTTTTGAACAGTTGCAATGCATACATATATTTAATCTCTTCCAAGGTAGTCTGAGAAATAATTTAGTGAAGATGACAGGTTTTAATCCTTCTGTCTTACTTTTAGTAACTATAAGAAAATACTGATACTTTAATAGATGATTGTCACTAAATTGATTGACTTTTGTGCTGTTCAGGTCGAGAGGGGAAGCCCAAAGAGTTGTTTCCTGTTTATGGGAGAGCTGCTGTGTGAGGTGAACTGGGTCAGTGTACTGAGTGACTCTCTCAGCCCACAGCTAAGCCCCTCAGCTCAGACGATGGTGGTCTCTGTCCTCTATCTGATGGTGTTTCTGGCCAAAGAGGATCTCAGCAAACCTGTGAGTGGTCACCTGTTTACCCTAACCGTCTATAAGGGCCTATTAGAGGTTAATTTACCATGATTTACTTCTACAGGAGTCTTCTGTTCTCAGTCTCCTGGATCAATCAGCTTCTCTGCCTTGGCACCTAGTAGATTTTCCTTCTTATCAAAATGTTACACGCTATGTCAGCACACATTACCCAGCATCCCTTGTTCTGAGCCATGATACTTCTTCACAACACGTCATCAAATTGCTTAGAATGGCTGCTGGATTTGGGACGAAAACACAAATGTTGCATCACAAGGTTAGATGACACACTGTTGTCAAATACTGTAAATTACTGTAAACTACATTTTTACAGCATAGTGATTTGTATCTGTTGTGTGATCTGTGACTGTCAGGACATGACTTTAAAGTGCCAAGCCTTCCTTCACTTAATGGTGCAGTTCCTGACTTCTCTGGATCAGAATGGGAACATCAGTCTGGCATCTCTGGAGACAGAAATGGAGAAATTACTGGAGTACATTGTCATTTTCAACCCTCCTGGTGAGGAAAATGTTTAATTTCTCTTTCATATTAATTTTCTTGTCACGTTCCTCAGCATGCCCTTCAAGAATATTGCATAACATTAATTTTTAGTTCTGTTTACCACTGGATTTTATAAGAATGAAAGCAGTTGTTTGTTTCAGTACGTTCACACTGCACACAGTTCCAGTTTGTTTTTTAGATTCAGTCTTTCGGATTCACTCTTTGTATTGTCATTTAGAATATGACAAAGTCATATCAGCTTGTTCAGTTTGTACCCAGTATATTGGTTGCAGTAGTAATGACAAAGGCATCAGCACAATGCCAAGAGTGGGGAAAGAATAAGAAATGAGTTAAGATACAGACACTGTAACAAATAATGTATGATTGTACATATGCATCTGTTCCCAAAAACATTTGAAATACCATATACTGATTTGCATTCTTGAGTATTCCGATGAACTTGCCTTGACATTTTAAGGAATGCTAAATATTAATTTTTTACAACATATATGTGTGTATAGAGCAGCTTGTCAAAAATGAAAAAAGGAGGATCTTGTGCTTGGTTCCATTCACATGTATCACGATTTCAAGTCAATAATAGAATCCATCAATTATTTTAACATGCACTGAGCACTTTTTTGCACTTTATAGGAATAAAGAAGATTGCTAGTATCTCAGCATGTAATTCTTTTATTTGGATACACGGCAAACGAATTTCAAGAATTGAGTTTTTTGCTCTTTGGGGGATTCTATCATAGAGCAGCTTGTGCAGTCATTTCTGAATTAAATGCAGGAGCAGATGAGGAACATGTCTATTTACTATCCATTCTCCACCTGAATCTGATTTTAATCGGTTTTCAAACCAAATGCAAATGTAGTTTGTAATAGTATTCATTCATTCATTCGTTCGTTCGTTCGTTCGTTCATTCATTTGTTCATTCAAGATTTTTTTATGTTTTTGAAAGAGGTCCTAAATAGTAATATTGTAATAGTATTAGTAACATCTTAAAGGGTTAGTTCACACAAAAATAAAAATTCTGTAATTAATTACTTACCCACATGTTGTTCCAAACCTGTAAGACCTTCGTTCGTCTTCAGTACACAAACTAAGATATTTTTGATGAAATCCAAGAGCTTTCTGACCCTGCATAGACACAGCAACACAACTACCACGTTCAATGCCCAGAAAGGTAGTAAGGGCATTGTTAAAATAATCCATGTGACACCAGTGGTTCAATCGTAATTTTATGAAGGTACAAGAATATTTTGTGAGCAACGAAAACAAAAATAATGACTTTATTCAACAATTTCTTCTCTTCTGTGTCAGTCTTTCACAACATGCTTTTACAAGAGTACCACTAAAGGTTGAACCACTGATGTCACATGGACTATTTTAATAATGTCCTTACTAAGTTTCTGGGCCTTGAACATATCAGTTGTGTTGCTGTCTATGCAGGGTCATAAAGCTCTCAGATTTCATCAAATATATCAATTTGTGTTCCGAACGACGGGTTTGGAATGACACGAGGGTGAGTAATTAATGACAGAATTTAAATTTTTGTGTGAACAATCCCTTAACACAAAACAAAACAGGCAGTAACAGTAGCTCTCTTTATGCTGAATGAACTTAATGTATAATTTTAATGTATCTCATTCTCATGTTCAGAGACAGACCTCCAGCAGCGGCACATGGCCACCTGCAGTCTGTTTGCGGAGATGCTGACTCTGCTGAATGAAGCTGGCATATCTACAGCAGAGGGACTCGGGACTAAACTCCACTCCTGGGTGGAAAAGCGAGCTCGGGGTCCTTTGGTTCTCCCCCTGCTAACCGCTGCATGCAGATGCTTGGCCTCAGTGCGTCATATGACACGAACCACTGAGGCCTGTATTCTCTCCTACTTCACTGATGGTAATAAAGCTCGTACTTGTTCTGGACTTAGTCACAGATTTGAAATGGTCTGTCTGCGTAAGCCTTTAGGAATTATTCCTCTCCCTAATCACACTGTAAGCACCATAAAAGCAAATATCTGGGCTGAATCAAAACATTTGCATGGAGCCATTATAGAGTACAGTGAGTTTTAATATCTTATAAATCTGTCCACAACTTCTAGTAATATGTTGTGTGCTTCTTTCAGGTGGATGTGCTGATCAATACTCTGGTTGGGGGCCCATCCTTGTCTCTCTTCAGGTTCCTGAACTGACTGTTGAGGACTTCATTCAGGAAAGCCTGAACCTGGGCAGTTATCTCACCCTGTACGTCTACATCCTCCAGAGGCTGAACCTGGAGCAAACCCTCCTGAATGAGAAGAAGACCTTAGTGCGGCTCAGCTCATGGATCAGCCAGGTCTTCCCTAGGTAACATACACTTTATCACATATATACACTGCCGTTCAAAAGTTTGGGATCAGTAAGATTTTTCATGTTTTTTAATGGAGTCTCTTGTGCTCATCAAGGCTGTATTTATTTGATCCAAAATACAGAAAAAAATACAGAAAAAACTGTAATATTGTGAGATATTATTTGTATATTATTGGTTTTCTGTTTTAAAATACTTTAAAGTATAATTTATTTCTGTGATCAAAGCTGAATTTTCAGCATCATTACTCCAGTCTTCAGTGTCACATGATCCTTCAGAAATCATTATAATATGCTGATTTATCATCAGTGCTGGAAACAGTGCTGCTTCATGTTTTGTTTTGTTTTTTGTTTTTGTTTTGGAAACTGATACTTTTTTCTGGATTCTTTTATGAATAAAAAGTAAAAAAAAAGAACAGCATTTATTTAAAATTAAAATCTTTTCTAACAATATGAGTATTTGCTCTCACTTTTTATCCATTTAACACATCCTTGCTGAATAAAAGTATTAATTACTTTCAAAAAAGAAAGAAAACCAATTACTGACTCCAAACTTTTGGTAGTGTATATTGTAACACAAGATTTCCATTTTGAATAAATTCTGTTTTTTTTATTATTCATAAAAGAATCCTGAAAAAGGAACACAGGTTCCATAAAACATGTTTTATCCATCATTGATAATAAATCAGCATATTAAAATGATTTCTGAAGGATCATGTGACACTGAAGACTGGAGTAATGATGCTGAAAATTCAGCTTTACATCACAGGAATACATTACATTTTAAAGTATATTAGAATAAAAACGGTTATTTTAAATTGCAATAATATTTCACAAAATAACAGGGTTTATTCTGCACAAGAAACTTCGGTAAAAAATATTCAAAATCTTACTGATCCCAAACTTTTGAACGGTAGTGTAAATGCTGAAGGACGCACACAGAAACACAAACTGGAAGTAGTGTAGGATTGCAGAGTTAGTAAATAACATTCTTTTTATTTTTAGTGCTTATTGTCTGAGTATTTGTGGCCTAAGGGAGTGTGTCATCTCTTCCTGCAGTGGTCCACCTGATGAGGCAAAGCTGTTTTTATGGTGGCATAAATTGTTGGAGCTTCTGCAGATCCAGGTGGATCAAGATGACACCTGCGCACTTGATACTCTGATTCTCACCTTAATAGCATTCCAGAACCGTCTAGCCCAGCTCAGTGAGGAAAGACTGAACTCAGGCATCTTGGGAGCCATAGGCCTTGGGAGGAAATCCCCACTTTCTAGCAGGTGAGAGAAGATTGAGAAACTGCTAAAACAGTGTTGTTTTGATGTCCAGATCAGAAGTGAAAGGGACATGAAAGGTAAATTGTGTGAATTGCATGCCTCACAATTTCTGTTCTTCCTGTGTTTCAGGTTTCGGGTTGTGGCGCGCAGCATGTCAGCATTTCTGCTGGTCCAGGTGCCCTCAGAGAATCAGCTGCGTCTTCATCCAGGCACCGAGCTGCAGCTCTCAGCTAAAGCCCAACAGGTAAACTTTTCTGTTTTTTAGTGAATTTTTTTATTTAAAAAATTGAATTGAAATTTCGAAAAAATAGATGGTTAGATGTGGATATGTTTTAGATATTTGATGATAATTTGTTATAGTACAAACAAATTTCTGGTAAATCGTGCTGTACCTTGAATGACTGCTCTCTTTTTTCAGGCCTTATCGGTACTGGAGCAGATGCCGAGTAATAAGCAGTATTCAGAGCTGCATGTGTCTGTGAACCAGGCCATTCAGTTCATCAAGTACCCAGATCATGGCCTGCGTGACAGCAACCGTCTTTTGACCCTGCTAGTCAATGCACTCTACACTGACCTTAATTACCTAGACATCATCCGTTAGCCATAACCTCAAAACAAGAGTCGACTCCTGCTGTCAAGCTCTGTGAAGCCCACCAAAAACTACTGGAGAACGGATCTAACTCCAGGTGAGATGAAGCTGTTTTCTGGGAAAGGACAGAATTGGGAGGAATGCATTAAATCATGGGTTTAGACACTGAAGCAGTGGTCATTTTTTAAACTGTGCATAAGGTTATAAAACGGTTACACTAATTTTCTTTTTTCTCACAGTAATATCACAGTTTTCCCTCTTTTTTCTTAAAATGCATCCTTTAAAGCAGTGTTTCCCAACCGGGGTGCCATCTGTCGAGAGCAGGGGTAGCGTGTAAAAAATAAATTTTTAATATTTTTAAATTGCTAACATGTTCAAAAAAGCATCTATTATATAATATCCATTTCTGATGTCGCCAATAATTAGAGATGCACTGAAATTCCAGATGCCGAAAATGAGTTCACCGCTCAGGTTTCACTTTCACGTGGTGTGACGCTCTGCGTATTATCCCGCTCTATGTGTGTGTGCTCCGCTCAGTCGCTCCACTCGTATACCGTTCATGCTCATCGGAACAGTAAAGTCCACTCAAAAATCAAGCTGACAGGAAACATGGATGTAGTACAGTATTGTTTCTGTCTGCAATAGCCCTACTGTGTTGTATCAAGGTGTGGTAAATGGGCAACTCTCGTAACGCTGCCCTCTCATTCATTGATCTGCTAACCGTTATGCTCACATGTTCTGATAATAATAGCTTTCTAGGATTAAGCATTATTTGGATAATTGGTAAAAAAAATAAAAAACTCTTAATAGCCCTACTGTGTGTTAGACCTACCTGAAAAACTAAAAAGCAATTTATTTAATTTGTAGGCCTATCGTTATTTTTTATTTGTGCTATCATTAGTAATTTCTTTATTTGTTCTTATTTTATTATTAACTGCTTAGCCTCCTTGTCATTTTTTATTCAATTCAAAGTTTTAGATCAAGCTATCTCGTGCTACTGCAACAAAATTTAAAATCTACATTAAAATCTGTCATATAAATTGGTCTTTTCATTAGAAATTAATCTACTGATTGTCACCATTGATGGACAATTTTTTTTTATAATATTAAAAATATCTGTATGACAGTATATTCTGCAGTCCTACCCTGCTGTACCGAATATCTATACTTTTCAAAGTATCATATCGAAGTTAGAAATTCAAATATTGTGACAAAATTAATTTTGTAGGGTGCCACAAATTTGTTAAAATTTCCAAAGGGTGCAGCGACTAAAGAAAGGTTGGGAAACACTGCTTTAAAGTATCCAAATTCTTTTGTGTCTCACACCAGAAATAACACACAAACAAACATGTCCACACAGTTCATGGTCTCATTACAATATTATATTAATTTACATAATTTATTTTAGAGTGGTGAGGATTTTATGATATATGTATGAGGATGTTTTAGACCTCCCATGTTGGGGGGGAGTTTTGGTGAAATCTGATGATAATTCACTGAGTCGCAGTGTAAATATACCTCATAGCATGATTTTGATTGATTTGCACAACAAAAATTCCGGTGAATTTACAAAATATTTTTGATTTCAGTTTCATTTTCTTAACAATAGATGTTTTTGTAATGTGCTTTTTACAAAGTACATTCTTTATGAGCTCATGCAAATAAACCGATAATGGCTGGACATCTACATTTCAATGTGAAGAAGTGAATTTTTTAGAGACTAATATCTTTCTCACTGCATTTATTATTTGTATGGAGGCCAGCAATTTCCAAACAAGATGAATAGCTCCAGCATGTGATCTGCCTGACAAGTGCACTTAGTTCTTTTTCTTAACAGAAGTTCTCTCTTAAAGAATGTTCACAATTGACATCACACAGTCCTTTCCTCTTTTTAAATATTTCTGTTGCTCCACAGCAAGATGGATGGTATTATATTATATAGGCATATGAAATTGAATGAATGTGCTTGCTGCTGTATTTGCTTAGATGCATAGTGCTAATTTCAGAACTAATATTCATTTGAATTAGAGAAAATCTATTTCTGTGCTGCACTATTGCCAGCATGGTATGGCTATATTTGGTTGTAGTTTTATTGACTTGAGATTATAGGTCAGCCCTTCTGGGGATTCACTGCATGCTTTTATAATACAGTCAGAGGTCATTTTCTATACTTCCTCATACCACAGCATTCACTGGTTTTCATAATACTGCAGCATGAACATATTGTGCATTGAATTTGTGATAATTATAACTGTTTAGATGCTCCCCAAGCAAACATATGTGCTTAAAAATAAAATTAACATGATGTGCATATTGTTAATGACTGTCATGCTGTTGAAAAAAAAAAAACACTGAACCATTGAAGTAACCTGGACATTTATATAAATGTACAGTGGAAAGGAGTCTAATGTTGTATAGAACACGACTTGCCTTGTTGTTTTCAGTGCAATATTTTTTTCCTCTTGTGCCATAATTGATCTTCTGTCATCCGTTACAAAATACAGTGTCAAATTATATGTTGTGTACATGAAAATGTAAATGATAATCAAAGTCAATAATACCTAAAATCAAAGGAAAAGTGTGTATGTGGTTTCCTCATGTGAAAAGTTTCTTGCTTTTAAATCAAGGTTTTTGAGAAGTATCGTAGTATTGCCAAAAAAAAACATTTATCTGCAGTGTTGCCCCCAAAACTCTTAGAACTCCTACAAGTAAAGGCCATATTAATATGACAAAATAGTATCGGTCAGTCTTACCCTTCTTAGGCTGTGACAAGTGTAAGACAGAATTCACATCCCAGGATATGGCAGTTGCCATGGCGATCTCGTCCACTTTAATAGATGGTATAGAGGCAGTGTTATCAGGGTACCCAGACAGCAGATGGGAGACTGAGATGTGGCATGCCAGTGTTTTTTCTTATGTTTCGTTGTTTATACATTCTGTCACATCTGAGCCAGAACGACACGCTGGAGTATCTGTGAATAGTAGCTTTGCAGCAGCATGCATGCACATATTAAAGAAGTAAACAGAAGAGAATAAAAAAATGCATATGCTGTGAGTTCTGCATCAAGTCCCTATGTCTTGGCACTAGTGTTAACATGTAAGATTTGAAGTTTGCTATAACCCAAAGATGTTTTCATCCTCAAAAGCATGTTGATACAAATGAATAGCAGCTTATGGTGATCTGACCGTGAGCCATCAACTTGTGAAGCTTATATCTAATGCAGTGCCAGACGGAATTCTGACGCTTCTCCCAGAGTCTACCACATTTAATTACATATCTCACTTTATTTATTTATTTATTTGCCCAGTCGTGTAGCTATGCTCTGCAGCCTTATATCAAAACCATTTTTTATGAAGGGTAAATTACGACTTATTCTAGGTTTAGTAAGGGCAGCACCACCGGTCAACAACAGTGCAACATATTACTAAGTGCTCACACAAAAACTAAAATTTTTTAAACTGAATTAATAAACACATTTTACACAACCATTCAATTGTTTGGGTTCAGTAAAATTGTATTTGTTTTTTTCATAACCAAGGCTGCATTTATTTGATTAAACTGTAAAATATACTGGTAACACTTTAGTAACCCTATAACCTTTAGGGACCACTTCTTACTATTATCAAGTTGCTTATTAGCATGCCTATATTTTGCTGTTTATTAAAGCACATATTCTGCATGACCATATTCTACATTCTTAATCCTACCTAATACCTAAACTTAACAACTATATCATTAACTATTTTAATGGTTAATGGTTTGTTAATACTTAAAATAAAGTGTGACCAATATACTTTACTCCTGTGATGCCAAATTGAATTTTCAGCAGAATGAATATTTTGATGAAACTTTGAATATAGACAGACACCTTCTAAGAAGTTTAAATGCTTATTACTAAGCTTAATGATTTACAATTTTATTGTGGTTATGTTTCTTAAACAGCAAATCAGCATAGAATGATTTCTGAAGGATCATGTGACACTAAAGACTGGAATAATGTAAAAAGCTCAAATTTTATCTTGTGATACAGTTAGTTTTCCTTCTTCCTCTGGCTGTCTGGCTAGTCTTCAGTGTTTGTAATACACCAGGGCTACAGTATAAGAGGCTCACTGGTCCTTTTCCCTTCTCTCTAGAGTGTGTTAGTGGTGAAGGCAAGCAGCAGCGCTAAAGGGCTGTGAGTCTGTGCGGCTGTCTGAGGTACAAGCAGCTGAGACTTGAATAAGCTGACCTCGTCCTAACCCAAAGATACTCTGTGCTGTAGTTTGAACAGCCATAAACTCTTTCAGCCATTTTAGACCAAGCCTGTGGCATTGAAAGATGTCTGACACCGCGGATACAGAGTTTGGCCCCTGTATAAACATTCATTAGCCTCTTAACAACTGAATTTGGGCCTTTTTTGGCTTAGGGTGAAAATTGTGATATGAATATTTGCTATTATGTTTGAACACTTGTAAAGGCCATTATTGGGGTTCTTCTGACATATACTCAGAATCATATGTTGTAGAGACATATAAAGACATTTGACTGGTAAATAGCCCAGTATATTATAGAACCAATAAATCCTGCGCTGAAAACTGGGCGAGTGCTGGCGGTGCATTGCACTTACACGGGAGATCCTATCTGCAATACATCACTAATGAAACACATGACTTATGAGGATTAACTGCCAGTTGTTAGTGATGGATCTCTTTTAATATATCAGCCAACATTAGTTACCATATTTCCATTACTAATTCTGAGACGCTTTGTTAAGAAAAATCTTCCTTCTATGGGTATTAAACCCTGTAGACTTGTTTCTCACTGATTATCTTATGAGCGTATTGAATAAAAGTTTTACAGTGTTGGAAAAGCAGTGCAGTCCAGTGAGCCTGAACAAGAGCAGAGAGTCTGAGTCATCGTGCTGTTTTATCAGAGGGAAAATGCCATGAGAGCGAGAACATGGCTGAGAATTTCCATTAGCAATTATGGGACGTCCACTCTACTATGACACTATATATATATATATATATATACACAAGTGCATCTAAAAAAATTTGAATATCATGAAAAAGTTATCTTTTTTTGTAACTTATTTCAAAAAGTGAAACTTTCATATATTCTAGATTCATTACATGTAAAGTAAAACATTTCAAAAGTTTTTTTAAGTTTTAATTTTGATGATTAGAACTCATAAAAAGCTCATAAAAGTCAAACATCCAGTATCTCAAAATATTAGAATATTTACATTTGAGTGTCATTTAATGACCATCCAAATTCCGGGTATCTCTTGTTCTTTGAAACCACAATAATGGGGAAGACTGCTGACTTGGCAATGATCCAGAAGACAATCATTGACACCCTCCACAGAGAGGGTAAGTCACAGAAGGTCATTACTGAAAGCGGTGGCTGTTCACAGAGTGCTGTATCAAAGCATATTAAATGCAAAGTTGACTGGAAGGAAGAAATTGGGCAGGAACAGGTGCACAAGCAACAGAGATGACCGCAAGCTTGAGAATACTGTCAAGCAAAGCCGATTTAAACACTTGGGAGAGTTTTACAAGGAGTGGACTGAAGCTGGAGTCAGTGCATCAAGAGTCTCCACGCTCAGACGTCTTCAGGAAAAGGGCTACCAAGCCACTTCTGAAACAGAAACAACATCAGAAGCATCTTACCTGGGCTAAGGAGAAAAAGAACTGGACTGTTGCACAGTGGTCCAAAGTCCTCAATTCAGATAAAAGTAAATTTTGCATTTCATTTGGAAATCAAGGTCTGGAGTCTGGAGGAAGGATGGAGAGGCACAGAATCCAAGCTGCTTGAAGTCCAGTGTGAAGTTTCCGAAGTCAGTGATGATTTGGGGTGCCGTGACGTCTGCTGGTGTTGGTCCATTGTGTTTTATCAAGTCCAAAGTCAATGCAGCCATCTACCAGGAGATTTTGGAGCACTTTATGCTTCCGGCTGCTGACAAGCTTTATGCAGATGCTGATTTCCTTTTCCAGCAGGATTTTAGCACCTGCCCACAGTGCCAAAACCACTTCCAAGTGGTTTGCTGACCATGATATTACTGTGCTTAAGGAGCCCCGACCAAGTATTGAGTGCTTAAATGAACATACTTTAAAGAACTTGAACTTTTCTGTTTTGCAAATCCTTTTTTTGATTGATCTTAGGAAATATTCTAATATTTTGAGATACTGGATTTTTGACTTTCATGAGCTGTAAGCTCTAATCATCAAAATTAAACCAAAAAAGAAACTTTTGAAATATTTTGCTTTACATGTAATGAATCTAGAAAATATGAAATTTTCATTTTTTGAAATAAGTTACAAAAATTTTTACTTTTTCACGATATTCTAATTTTTTTAGATGCATCTGTATATATACTTTCTTGTCTACATTCTTGAGTATATTAGTTACTATATAACCTGGTGTTAAGTATGCTATATTATATAACCTGGTGTTAAGTATACAGTCAAATTACCTGATGAGTACTGTATAGCATGAAGAAGTGACACTTAATAACATATACATGCTATGACCGTTTGATTTCATAAATCCCTGAGCCATCAAATAAGGGGGTCTCCATCACAATTTGTTATATGAGCAGACACTCACCTCATAGAAACAGAATGTTCTACTATAAATGTATTTTGAAACAGATATTCTGTTGCACACTTATATTTACAGCTGGAAAATACCAGCATCAATGATAGCACCAGTTGTGTCATCGGCTCGTTTCTGAACATCTGCGGTGAACAGATTTCAGTCACATCTGCCGGCTTAAAAACAAGCAGGATTTTGTATTTGTGTTTATTTCTCATTGGCTTGATAACAACAGGGACGAGAGTCTCTAAGTCCCTGCGGCACCACATTTTCAGCTGAATCATGCTAATAGATGTCATATTAACCTTTAGGTCTGCAGCCCACAGAACTGAGTGATGACTAGCTACTTCACAAATGTCAAAAAGTATTTTTTTTGTGCAAGTGTTACATCTCTTCTCAGAAAATATTAGATATTTACATTAGTTAAATAGGATTTATTTTAATAGTTTATTGACTGGTCAATTTAAATAAAGTATTATAATATTTACATAAGAGTTTGTTTATTTTAAATGTTTTTAAGATTGTTATTCAGCTTATTCAGAATAACATTAAGGTTATTGATTGGCTGATTTAAATAATAAGGATAGTTTGGACTATGAGAATAAAATGGCACAAAAAAATGCTAATTCTGTCCTCACAATTATTTTCGGAATTTTTTGGACCAAGAATAGCTGTGGACTCTAGGGGTGTAATGGTTCTCAGTAAAAAATCGAACCGTACCATTATCCACCCACGGTTTGGCAAGCACTTACACCATGGTTGAACTTAAATCTGAAAATGCATCTAAATATAACAACACGTAAAACAGACTGAGTTGAGCTAATGTATGTTTCTGTCGTATTCTGGCTTCCCAATACATTACAACAATGGCGTTGAACAAAAAAAAATGGACAAACCAGTCACTCTTTGCTCAATGTGAGTGCCTTATGCCATGATGTTGAAAGAGGGTGTTGAAACCCTGACATAAACTGAACCGCGAGTAATTTGAACCGTTATACCCCTAGTGGACACTATTCATCTTTATGGAAAAAAGCAGCTTGGACATTCTACTAAATAACTCCTTTTTGTGTTCCAGTGTAGAAAGAAAGCCATATGGATTTGGAACATGATGATGAGAAAAGCTGACAGATGTTTCATTTTTGGCTAGACTGTCCCTTTAAGAGTTAATGAAATGTAGTTAACCTACAGCAGAGAACATCATCAATTACACTAAACTGTCATCTCTAATCTCCCTAATGAAACAGACTTTTGTTTCATATTGTTCTGTATTGACAGATGTCAGAGGTATCAGAAGACTCTGACAGAGGCGTAGAGATATAGACGCACTGTCTAGCTCTGGGTCCAGTTGTCATGGCTACCATTATGCTGTCTGGTGTGGAAGTACATTTTGTGTGTGAAATTTGTTCTGTTACCGGTGTTTAAACACTGTGTGCTGTCTCGCTCTCTCTCTCTGCTCCCCATTTGTACAGACGGTGTTCCCACTATGCGTGACCACAGAATGACATGCATTGTATCCTATTGTATCCAGAGAAAAATAGTTTTTAACAAAAGAAAGCCTCCACTTGTATATGCCACCCCTGCAGCGCAAGAAATCATTCAGTTAGACATGTGTGTGGGATTTTATTTATTTATTTGTTTATTAGGTCATTTAGTCGTTTAGTCATGTGGAGAGCTGAAGAGGTGGATGGACAGTGGAGGTACAGTCTGTAGGGCCGGTTACCAGGAAGATGCTTATCTAGCTGTGGTTTGGGGGTATTTCTGGATGATGTGGCGCCTTTAGGGGAGTCCTGAACTGACCGGGTCTTCCATGACAGAAAATGTTCTTGTGACGAGTGAACTTCACCTGTGTTGTATCCTTAACTGCCATTACAACGTGCAATCAAATAATAATAATAATAATAATAAAAACAAATATTTAACTCCGAGCCATCTTCTCATACTGCACATAAGGGGTTAAATGACTGTTAAGTCACTGCACTTAAGTTGTCACCTGTGGGAGGTTCTGAGTCACTCAATCATTTACATTTCTCCTCCACACTCAAGTGCTGTGATGATTCAGGTGCACTTATTCCCATCAGTCCACCTCTTTCAGCCTGCTCTTCATTTCTGTCTATTTAAAGATGTGAGCTAACAAGAAAGACATGAGGATTTTGTAATGACATTTGCCTCAAATAAACTACGTGACGAGTGAACTTCACCTGTGTTGTATCCTTAACTGCCATTACAACGTGCAATCAAATAATAATAATAATAATAATAATAAAAACAAATATTTAACTCCGAGCCATCTTCTCATACTGCACATAAGGGGTTAAATGACTGTTAAGTCACTGCACTTAAGTTGTCACCTGTGGGAGGTTCTGAGTCACTCAATCATTTACATTTCTCCTCCACACTCAAGTGCTGTGATGATTCAGGTGCACTTATTCCCATCAGTCCACCTCTTTCAGCCTGCTCTTCATTTCTGTCTATTTAAAGATGTGAGCTAACAAGAAAGACATGAGGATTTTGTAATGACATTTGCCTCAAATAAACTAATAAATGGGATATAGCATGACGCTGGATTTAGTATGACTCATCTGCATATTAATAGACAAGGTTTGTTATCCCAAAAAAATGTTGAGGTAAAAGTAGCCTATACTGTTATATCATTTTATATGTTTGTTTACATAATCGATTCATTCAAACATATTTTACATACAGTATGTTTTACATATAGATATTGTTTTTGCTGTTCAGATATTAAAAAGACTGACTTATTATTATATAATTCATATTTAAACTTTAATTAACATTGATTATTTTTATAGATAACGAGAACCACCCAAAAATAACAAATTATGATTCCCTCCTTAGAAATATGTCTAATAATAAAATATTCAAATAATAGTTCATCCACAAAATATGAAAATTCTGTCGTCATTTACCCACCTGCCATTTTTTTTAAATAACTAAATAATATAAATTCTCTAACCACGTCATAAGGTGGTTACATCACATAAAGTACAAATCTATGCCCAATTCTTAGAGCATTGCATTACATGGACTGACTTAAATATCTCGTTTTAAAAACATCCAGAAACTGTCATTATAATATATAATAGCCTTCCTCAATAGAGTCTGTACACAAAGCAGGCTGAATGTAGAAATTCCTTTAGGCTGTGGAGTGACCTAAGAGGAGTAAATTTCCAGACATCAGTGGAGAGTTTGTCCCCTGCCATGTTAATGTAAAACCTGATCCAGGGCCAGACAGCTGTATCGATCCCACTTAGTCCTTCAGACATGACTGCCTGGGTTCTGTACGAGTGAAGAGCACATCCTGGGAAATGAAGAGGGGCATAAACAATAGAAATCACTGATGCTCCATTAGACTATGCGACTTTATACACTCTCTACCTTTCTCAAAATCAAAGTTTTCATTTGTCACATACACCATGTTTCTCCAGGTTAAAAGCACACTCACTAACACACACAATCATATAAAATGTATTTGTGTAATATAAAATATATTTGTATACGTGTATGTTTGTATACAGACAAAAATAGACTACTTACTCTAATTTTTTTTTATGCATTTTGTCAGATACCTAAAATGCACCCCAAGTCAGTTATGATTTTGGAGGTGGTCCGGCGTTTTGTACTGGAGTGATTTATTTGTGGCGTGTACGGGGTGGGTCATATGTAAATTAGGGGCGTGGTTAACGGAATGGAGTAGAATGTCATGCAGCTCTAACCGGCAGACAGCTAAAGGATACTTTGATACGGTAAGCTCTGTTTTCAATTTTGTATACCTTCAAAAATACAACTGGAACACACGTGTGCATCCGATTGGCATCTTTATCCTTTACCGTAAGAGATTTTAGAGGCTATAGTCTGTTTTTAAAAGCGTCTCAACGGAATTTGACAACTTGAGTAGCCCACCGAGAATTATTATAAACAAACGGTGTCGATTTACAATTAATAGTAATGATTTATATTGATACGATAACCTAATATATCCTAATAGCAGGTCATAGACTGTAATCAGCATCAGGCTTTTAAATTTTTATGGTAATCTTTACTTTTATAAAAGTGCGTGTTTCTCAAGCTGCCTGCTGCTTAGACGGCTCAGAAGATTTTGAGACAGCCGGTCTTGATTTCATCTCTGCTTGCGTCTAATTTAAGGACGATGTTTAATCGCACCCTGGTGTGCACATCCTGCAGAGAGCCTATACCTTTACAGCTGCATGCTGGTGCAGACGCGGATAATCCAAAAATCTGTTTTTATGCGAAGAACACATAAAGAGGTCAGGCTTGTCTAACTGACGACAGTCAGATATCACTCAGTCCCCAGTCGTCCGTTATTTGTTCATTGCTGGTCACCATGACATCATTAATACCGGAGAGGAATACCGGGTACCTTCAAAAATACAACTGGAACACACGTGTGCATCCGATTGGCATCTTTATCCTTTACCGTAAGAGATTTTAGAGGCTATAGTCTGTTTTTAAAAGCGTCTCAACGGAATTTGACAACTTGAGTAGCCCACCGAGAATTATTATAAACAAACGGTGTCGATTTACAATTAATAGTAATGATTTATATTGATACGATAACCTAATATATCCTAATAGCAGGCCATAGACTGTAATCAGCATCAGGCTTTTTAATTTGTATGGTAATCTTTACTTTTATAAAAGTGCGTGTTTCTCAAGCTGCCTGCTGCTTAGACGGCTCAGAAGATTTTGAGACACAGCCGGTCTTGATTTCATCTCTGCTTGCGTCTAATTTAAGGACGATGTTTAATCGCACCCTGGTGTGCACATCCTGCAGAGAGCCTATACCTTTACAGCTGCATGCTGGTGCAGACGCGGATAATCCAAAAATCTGTTTTTATGCGAAGAACACATAAAGAGGTCAGGCTTGTCTAACTGACGACAGTCAGATATCACTCAGTCCCCAGTCGTCCGTTATTTGTTCATTGCTGGTCACCATGACATCATTAATACCGGAGAGGAATACCGGGAGACCTCAGAGGGCTTGATTTAGCGATGATGAGGATTTCCTGTCGGATGCGGCAAACCGACATCATTGTTCTGCAGACATAACCGGTGAGCTTTAGTGAACCTCGTCGAACACAGTGGATGGTGTTAAACAGAGCCGTTTTCAGTCAAACGGAAAAGAGGTTCTTTTAAATTCATGTTTGTTTGTGTGTAAGTGGAAACTGCTCTGTATAATATGCTGAACATCAAGTCTTTGTTAGTGTTTCTCGAGCTGTGTCTGCAGTGCCGCCCAAACGACGCGCTCAGAAGATCAGGATCTGTTCTCAGCGCTATCCATACCATTTCATTTCAAATACATCTTGTTATCGATGCTGTGACACACTGAAATCTTTCTTGGCCACTGTGAGATAATTGTAGAATATTGCGGTGTTTTATTTTTGGCTACTGCATCTCTCGTAAGAACATCGTGAGCACTTATTGCAGCACAAGTAATATTACAAGAGCAGAAGTTTACTTAACAGATAAATAAATAAGGAATTATTATCAAGTCATTTACGTTTAAAACACAAATTGGCCAATTCATTTGCATATTTCTGCCCCGACCGTCGATACAAATAGTTCCAAAAGAGGAGGAGACAAGCGATTTCTGCTGGAATGAAAATTATTTTTTATGTTGACATAACAAAATAAACAAATTCAATATAACCTGAATGCATTTTTATTACTTTATTATTTACCTTGCTTGTTTTCATCGTTGTTTTGTAGAAAGTTTGGTCGTCCTGGAAGGACTCTGTCTGTAAATCAAAGCCATGGGGAAGGATTACTATAAGACCCTTGGCATAACTTCAGGCTCTAATGAAGATGAAATCAAAAAGGCCTACAGAAGGATGGCCCTAAAGTTCCATCCAGACAAAAACAAGGATCCCAATGCTGAAGAGAAGTTTAAAGAGATAGCAGAGGCTTATGAGGTTCTGAGTGACCCAAAGAAGAGAGTCATCTATGACCAATACGGCGAGGATGGTAAGTATGGTTGGGTCCATGTACAGAAGAACCATTGCCAAACATCTCAGAGCCTTATCAGATTGTATGATTCATTCTTGGGCCATAATTAGTTTTCTAGGAAACAATAATCTGATAACCAGTATGTAGCCAGTTCTCTGTTCATTTATGGATTTGGACACACTAAACTTTAAAGCTTTTCACACTGTGCTTAATCCTGGGTTATTTTTGTTGTAAACTCTGCTTTTAAAACTGGGTAGATGAACATTTCACACATGTAATTTGAAGCGGTTTAGCAATATATAGTAGACCGTGTTTTAGAAATATATAGTGTGAAATGTCGGATTATGAATACCCAGGATTCATTTTCAACCCCAGGTTAATTGTGAGTAGTGTGAAATATGAAACACAATAACCTAGGAGTCAATTTTCCCAGGGTTTAAAATGGCACGGGCATAATTTTTTACAAGTGTGAACAGCCCTATTAAGTGTCTATCCAGCAATGTAAGGTAATTGGTATTGTATTCATATTTACAGTCTAAAATAGTGCATAATACTCCAATATATATTTTCTAAGAAAACAATACATGCTAATAACAACAAGTCTTAATGGACCCAGGCACAGTTCTGTTTATACCAGATAGGACAACCCTTAAAAGGATCTTTGTCATGTTCACGTGGCTAGACCACTGTTCTTTATACACTGTCAAAGCAGCTTTACCACCCCTTCTTTTTCCTGACAATCAAAATAACTCCCTCGCACTGCAGGATGATGCAGAAAAGTTCTCTGACAAATGCAAGGACTATAAACATGGCACTTTTCCAAAATAAGAAAAAAGTCGGTTGAAACAAAGAAGGATTTCAAATGTTCCCACTTATGCCAACTCCAGGCTAGATGCCAAACTAAGCATCTTTACACTGAGTACACCTGCCAACTCCGCCTTTACTAATGTTACTCATGAATTTCGCAAGGAATCCCTTTATGTTTTTAGAGTCTTTGCATCCGTTCTTTCTGAGCACTGCTGTTCCATTTTGCTTGAAAAAAGAGGCATCGGGTACAGTCAAAAGGCTGTAGCAGTAGCAAGCTAATTTGGCTCTATTCACAGATTCACACTGATTTATTATGTTTTTTTATTTTGTATTATGGTATAGGCCTATGAATCTGTTATTCCCAAATGACCCACTTTAATAACCATCCCCTCATTAGTTGTTTTGGCCTGAGGAGTTCATTGAAGTTGCAAAGAATGAGGTGGAAATGTGTTTTATAAGGTGTCCGCATTAAGTAGGCAGACTGAAGAGTTGAAGATGTGAAGTTGGAAAATGAGTCAGCTTGTGTCTTGATCGTTAGAAGGAGTGCATTTGTTACAAGCCATCAATCACCCACCATAACGCATGGGTGTTAATGTTTTTTTTACAGAACTGAAAAGCACAAAATAAAAGATTGTTTGAACCTAATTGACATGCTCTTTCTGTACTTTTAATTTTGTGAATAAGATAGTTTTGCAGTGAACCTCAAAACACAGTTCAGACACTAGAGCTTAAAGAGCACTTACACACCATGCTGTGGTCTTCCACTCAGTTTCATCACTTGTCCAGGATTTGTACTGCATGTTCTTGCCAAAATATTTTTTTCAGAACCAACCAAGAGAAGCCAGCTAAGGGACAATAATAGAAATGAAGTTAAGTTTAAAATCGTATTTCTGTTCTTTGTCCAGCAATCTGAATTTGTAAGGTTAATTTGTTAATTTGAGCACAGTGTCTTAAAGGTGCATTCAGTAGTTCTTTAGTTAAAGGGGTCATATGATGTTGCTAAAAAGAACATTATTTTGTGTATTTGGTGTAATGAAATGTGTTTATGCGGTTTAAGGTTCAAAAAACACATTATTTTCCACATACTGTACATTATTGTTTCTCCTCTATGTCCCGCCTTTCTGAAACGCGTCGATTTTTACAAAGCTCATCGGTCTGAAAAGCAAGGTGTGCTGTGATTGGCCAGCTATCCAGTGCATTGTGATTGGCTGAATACCTCAAGCATGTGACGGAAATGTTACGCCCCTTACCAGATTGTGATGCCCCGTCCAGCCGAAGTGATGAGACAAAAACATTAAAACCCCAGCAGTCTTAGTTTAATTCTGCTGCAGTTCTGACATTAAGTTTGGTTTAGTTCTAGTTGCTGTTTGGGAAACATCATCATTAGCCAGAGTTGAGGAGATGCCTGGCAACTTGTCATCGTCAACTGTTTTGTGAGAGTATCAGCTACTCCCTTCTTTCCATGAATCCCACGGCTCCCATCCCCCCAGCCCACACTACTGCTGTCTGTAGGAAGGAGCTGATGTCATTGCGAACACATTTTCTTATCCCTTGATGCAGCTGCTAAGCAGAGCTGTCTGGCAATATTTGTGCTTGGTATTCACAGAAAGTTCATGAAAACTTTTCCAACATTAGCTCACATGCAATAACTGCAGGCTCTTCACTGCACACAGCTAAAGCTTTAAGGTGTGTTCACACTTGTAGTTCGGTTCGTTTGGTTCATTTGGTCCGGACCAAAAAGAAAAATGATACATTGGTTCCTGGTCCGCTTAGCGTTCACATTGGCATTTTTGACAGCGAACCTAAAGGCATAGTGATACGTTCACAACCTGATTGGTACAAATGAGGACATTACTATGGTGTTATTATGGTTTGCTTATTTTGACAATTTGAAAGTGTTCAATCTGTTGAAGTAATATCATTTTAGTTCGATGGCAACTTCTGATTTGAGTTTCGCAATTTATTTCCTCAGCTGATTTTTCAGTTGCTTCATTAGCCCTGTGAAATGAGAGCAGTGGCCAAAATTAGCTTTCTGTGCACTGCACTCAGCTACCCCTTCTGTAGCATAACACACACACACACTTGGACATCCCCACATGCTTGCCCACATTTACACAATCCAAGTCCAAACTTCACAGCTCTTGCTAGAAGTTTTTAATTAAATGTTTTAATGCTTTTGAACAAAAAGTTTCAAAAATACAGTTGAAACAGTGCTGCTTAATATTTTTTGTGGAAAAATATAAATTAAAAAAACCTTGACTTGTCATAGCACTTGCATTTCATTGCTCTTTTATTGATTTTGATTGCTTCCATTGTCCTCATTTGTAAGTCGCTTTGGATAAAAGCGTCTGCTAAATGCACCAAATCAACATATTACAATGAGTTATTTTAAGTTGTATTAATATTTCAATATTGCTTTTTTTACTGTATTTTACATAAAATAATCAAATAATAATCCTTTATACAATGTGTCATCTTAGTTTTTCTTATCAGTTATGACCATTGGAGTTTTACTGTATTGGACTTCTTTATGTGAATGTTTATTGCATTACTTTAATGTCATGTTTGTTACCATGATGGTGTTTTATATTCATGTGTATGACACTGTGCACCTTCTATATAGTAGTATTTACCTCAGCTTTTGGAAAAGCTACTTATGATTAATTTTGATGTATTATGTGGATTTCTCTTTACCATCAGTGTTTTAAACCTGGTTTTGCAGGCGGTATGTTATAAAGTAAAAAAAAAGATTTTGGAAAATTTGGTAATGTACCAAATAATGTTTTATTTTTTTTCTAAATTTTTTGTTCAATCTGTAAAACTTAAAATATTGCTATGTATTTTCTACAGTAAAATTCTGGCAACCACAACTGCCAGTTTTTACCATAAATTTCACCAATTTTTTTTTAGACAGTGTGCTATATAAACACATATATACTTACTATTTTATATGAATATATACTGTACATGTGCTCCCTGTGCCTGTAACATCATAGAGGCA
This sequence comes from Sinocyclocheilus grahami, assembly GCF_001515645.1. Taxonomy (NCBI): domain Eukaryota; kingdom Metazoa; phylum Chordata; class Actinopteri; order Cypriniformes; family Cyprinidae; genus Sinocyclocheilus; species Sinocyclocheilus grahami. The sequence goes on from NW_015505632.1 coordinate 959,935, forward strand.
TCTTACACTAGGTCTCTATGTCGCCATGTAGAGTTTGTGCTTAAGTGTTGAAATACCATCAACGGCTCTCGCACTGACTTCACTTTGCTTTTTTGATAGGCATTGTGTGGCTGTACGGTGAACATTCCCACTATTGACAACCGAGCGATCACATTGCCCTGCAACGATATCATCAAACCAGGCACAATCAAGAGACTGCGTGGAGAAGGCCTACCTTTCCCAAAAAATCCGTCTCAACGTGGGGATTTGATAGTGGAGTTCCAGGTGCGCTTCCCAGACAGAATACCACCCCAGTCCAGAGAGATCATCAAACAGCACCTACCACAGTCTTAGAGGAAGTTCAGTGCATTCACTGTATGGTTACAACACACCGTTTTCCCCAAAAAACAGACGCTGAATTCGAAGAGGGACAAATATGTCGTAAGGACCAGAGGCTCATTTGATATTTTGTTACAGTTTTACCTAATTTATTATCACTTTCTCTGAACATGTGGAACGCTGATTTTGGGGGATTTTTAAGTAGTTTGTGTTTATGCTGAGGCTCATGACTTTCAACCAAGATTTTATTTTTAGAAATATTTTTTTATTATAATTATTTCCCCTTAACAGTTTTTATTCTCTTCATCAACATGTTGAAGGCAAACACTTTTACAAGAAAGACAGAGTGGCTGATTTGTTGGATGGAAGGTTAATATTTTTTGTGTAATGATGGATACAAGGATAATCCAACAACCTCTGGCTATTTATTCTGGATTTGAATCTGTTATTTTGTAGCAGATTAAATTCCCTTCCCTTGTAATAATCGATAATCTCATTTTAAATGAAGTGGTCTATGTAAGACAACTGCAGTGTTGGAGACTTCTGGATTTTTAGGATTTTTGAGCACCAGCAGAGCCATTTGGTAACTATTTGATATATTTCCACTCCCTCATGCATCTCAACAGTCTACAGGTGCTTTCTGCTAGTTCTTGAAGGATCAGGTACTGGCATTTATGGTGGTGTGATTACAGGATTTTTGAGGTCACAGAAATTTTGAGTGCCTTAATGTGGCTCAAACCAGTTATTTGCTACTTTCTTTAGGCTATTGTTGAAAAAATACTCTAATCAGATGAATCGGTCATTTTTGTACCCAAAATCAACGTATGGCAGTAACCATCATTACAGAGATAGTTTACTCAAAAAGGACAAATTGGAAGGAAGAATGTAGTCATCTTCATGGTGCTGTTAACATATAATGTGTAGAATATGTAGGAGTTAGCTAGCAGAATGTTTTCCAAACAATGAAAAGTAGATGATGACTTTGTGAAGCTAACATTTTTTAAATATACTATATTCTAAAGTGGAAGAAATTCTTCTCTCTCTCTCCCCCTCATTTTTAATTTAACAAGGTGCAAAGGGACAAAAAAACAATAAAAACATCACCATAGGCAATATTTTATATAGCCAAGTTATATTATAGGTTAAATATTTGACACATCACATGGATCATACAAAACAAAAATCTTTGACTTAGATTGTTTAGTAAATATGTACACAACATTTTATGATTTATGGTCTGGCAAATCGTCCTTGCTGACAGTTCTTCATTATTTTATTAACTGAGAGAAGGAAAATTTCAGTGAATAACAAATTCTTTGAATAATAAATTCTGGTCTGTTCCTGTGTCAGGTTGTTCTGTCAAAGTTTGTCAGCTGTAATCAAAAATCACTTTCATTGTATGAAAATGAACAGCCTAAATAAGACATTTTGTGTTACGTGCAAAAATATCATTTGAGCAACATGTGGGCAAAATCATTTTTAAAAAATGACTGAGGAGGGATAGCTATTGGAAAATGCTCATTCATTTACTTCACTATACACACCGCCACACACATTAAAAGAAACCCAAACATCCTCCAAAGTGCAGCATGACACTCTCAATTTCAGTAAGTTGAAAAACCCAATTTTAATCCAATATGAAAAAAGATGAAAGTGAGAACTGTGATGTTAAAAGTTTGTCTTTTTTGAAATGCAGGTCTTCATTGATCAGTAAGCACAGCTATAGCTTTTTTATGAAGTTATGAGGGAATTGTTTTTTGAACGGCTTTTTACTACAACAGTTTCAGTATACTGCATTTCACACTTTTTAATGTGTGCAATGTGAAATAATTTGCAATAGTTCTCTGTATTTTAGTTTAGATTTATATCAAGTACAAAGCCTCCCTTTCAACTGATTTGTGATGTACCATCTTTCTACAGTAACAGCAGCCTTTGAGAAACCGTATTTTCTATCTAAACAACAATTTTCATATTTCCAAGGATCCTTCCAGGATATCTCTTATACAGTCGTAACTATGTCATTTAATAATTGCTGTATTTGGTGATAAAATGAAAGTACGGAGGAACATAATGACTAGTGTCATGTTGTTTTATTATGTGCTGGTCTATGTTTGGATTGTTGTACCATTGTACTCAGCAGATTTTCGGACATCCAGCCACTTCTGTTTTGAATTTGAATGTCAAATTTGAAATGTCTCATGTTTATTTCTTCTGTCCTCGTGTATGAGACAGTATTAAATGCAGCTCCCTGCACCCAATGGGAGGATAAATCAATGCAGAATGCAAGCGCTGTGTTCGTTTCCTGTGATTCAGAAAGAATCGGGCCTTGAAGAGTGTGTGTGAAGTACTATTGAACTCTATCATTTTCAGTACACTAACAGTATACATTTTTGGTGCTTTATGAATAATTTATGAGAACATGAAATAAACCAAAAGTCTTGACTGAAAAGAAAATAATAAGGATCTCTTTGTTTCAGACTGAATGAAATGTACAGTAGACGGCAGACTGGCAGCTGTCCAAATGAGATGACAACACTGGGCACACAAGGTAACCAAAACTCAGGGTACACTCTTAAAAATAAAGGTGCTTCAAAAGGTTCTTCAAGTGATGCCATAGAAGAACCATTTTTGGTTCCACAAAGAAGCATTCAGTCAAAGGTTCTTTAAAGAACCATCTCTTTCTTACCTTTTTGTAATCTGAAGAACCTTCTTTCGCCACAAAGAAGCTTTTGTGAAACAGAAAGGTTCTTCAGATGTTAAAGGTTCTTTATGGAACCATTTAGACAAAAAGGTTCTTCTATGGCATCGTGAAGCACCTTTATTTTTAAGAGTGTAACCAAGGTAACCAAAATTTAAATCAGAATATCGACTCCACATGACTCCAAAGATCCCTACTGGAGTTTTAAATTATATTTCAAATAAATGTATAATCTTTGGGGCGAAACATTTGCTTTTATCTATTTAAAGTACATTATGTAAAGTCTACGTGACATGAATGGAGAATGCTTTCATTATGCGGATAAGTCTGACAAATGGCTCATGCCACATCACTTGACTCAGAAATGATCCTGATCCCTCCTCTGAAATTAACTGGTGAATCAGACCATTCTCAGTAACCAGGAGTATTTGACTCGGTCAACTTCCCTTAAGGCATACAAAATGCATTATTTCACAAGTTAAATTAACTAAAGGTGTTAATTCAATTATTTCTTTATGAAGTGCAATGTCTATTGATGGATGCACTTCTGACGAAGTATAAAATCTCTTAGAGATCAATTCATGGTTCACTGCGTGTTTTGATGGGTCTGATTATCTGTGTCACAGCATGGCAGCTCCATTAACTGCACTGCATTCCTCTAATGGATCTGCCACTGACTGTATGATTTGAGAAATTAGCACTGACGTTCCACTCGGTTCTCTGTGGAGTTCAAGTTCATACTGTGCACGTAAATGAGCTGACCAGGGATTGACCCTAGGACATTTTGGATCATATAGGCTTGTAGGATACATCAACTTCCCACACTAGAAGCATTTGAAAATCAGACAAAAAGACAGAACGTTACAAGACTGTGCACTCAACAGCTTTAACAAGAGTAATCCCAAAAAGCACTGTAAATATTAAGCATGACTATTGAAATAAATTGAAACAATAAAAGGTATCATGAACTGCCTTTGTTTTTCATTTTGTACTGTTCTCTGAGGTCCACTTGTGTTATCACGATTTTTACATCAAAACACAATAATTTAGAAGTAATAGGCTATTTTCTGTCCTGTTTTGACCCCCCTCATCAGAACGCTCTGTTTGAATAGCCGTGGCAGATTGTAGATTCTGAAGTAAACGCCCACTGCTATGATTGGAAAACAAGTGAGTTGTGCGTGTTTGACAGCCTACGTCCTACACAGATGGACACTGCTGTGATTTAGGTTAAAAACGCATAAATGCTCAGTACCAGATGATCTGCAATAACAGACAAAGCAATAGTGATCACGTAATAATAACAGTTACTCACACTTGTGTGGTGCGACATTGGATCCAATATAATCAGAACACCATCATATATTAGTTTCAGTCTTTCTGAAAATCCCATATCAAATTGTGGCTTGTTTGTAAATGAATCCACAGTAAAATGAAGCGTAAGGGAGTACTTACTGACTTTATTAAAAAATGGATCTAATAAAGTTTATCGTTTGATTTCTGCGTAGACCTGTGTTTGCCTCTCTGGTTATTTATACTACACGTGCAAATCGGTGGGCGGGGCTAAACAGGCAGTGCTGTAGAAGCAGGCGTTGATCTTCTTCTGCGGAGGCGGTGTTTAGCAACACAATTACGTCATAAAGTGTCACATTCCACAAGCTGTCGTTTTGGCAGATTGGCTTCAATATAAGCTGCTTTTATACTAACAAGCAAGTTTTGATTTATGAAACGTACAGAATGTTTTTATAGCACAGTGACCTCTTATCTATCAAAAGATCAAGGGAATTTTAATTTCTCAGTTCACAACCCCTTTAAAGTCTGACTGGCAAAGTCTTCCTCTGGCACCTGAACATATAAAAGTACGAGTCCCCTATTTTCATCTTTACAAGTTTAATCTGAATTGTTTGACTTTGTTGAAAATACTCAATTTTCAGAGTTGAGATGGAGAGCAGGGCGAAACATTGCCTCCAATATTCAGATTAGTGTCACTAATATTTAGAAAATCTGGGTCTGTGATGCCTCTTGAAGTGCATACGAAATTTTTTTTCCCCTCTTTTCAACTTTTTGAAACACCCATCAGGCATTTCCTGAACTAAATAATGCATTTATTTTTATTTGTGCTTCCAGAAGTGTTGCCGCCTCACTAATAATCTAGCCTGATGTCACCCAAGAGATTAATGGCCCTTGCTGGTTAATACCAGAATACATATTCATGAAGACAAAAAAAGTAAATTAACCAAAAACTGAGTGCTGAGGCATTCTGCTGGTATTTTGTCAATGTGTCTAAAAACTAGGACATATTATAATTATAAACACTGTATGCAGAGACAGTAGTTTCAAGTTTGAATCCAGTACAACATTGGCAGAAATCAGATCATTTAAATATACATCTATTCCATGCCAAACTACTGCAGATTTGCATAACAATGACAAAAATATCAGTAACAATTCAAATTAAAATGTACCTCCTATTGCCAAATACACAAAGAGGTTCAGCAATAAACAAACATACTCATGTGCTATTTATTACAAGCGTTCTAAGAGTACTCTCACTTTAAAATGAGCCATTGGTGCTAATAGACTGCCAGTGACTCCACAATCAAGAATGTTATTCGGGGGTTGCAGGTTTTTTCCTCTGCATTGAGATGACTAAGTCATTTAGTCTGACCACATAAGGGAAGTGGAGTGGACCTTGAGTCAAGCGCGCTGCCAAGTCACAACACTTGGAGCAGTCTTGCGACGGACAGTAATAATTCGCTGGCTCTATATTTGTGCAGCAGGAGGGCCTTAACAGCTGAGAGCGCTAAACCTGAGCATGTAAGAATGTGACTGACTCTAAACTGTTTTGATATACGGCTCCATTGTGAACATACCCAGAATAAACAGATGCCATTTCCTGACCCAAGTCATTTCATTAACTTCATTCCCCCCAAAGCCACACTGACAAGTGACGACATCAGTACTGTTTAGTATGATTAAATAAAAAAAAGAGTGTCAAAATATGTCTGAATGTTCTTGTCATATGATGTTCCTCAGATAGCTGTAGCTGTCTGGATGGCTTTTGGTAATTGTTCAGCCTTTTAGGAAATGGGTAAACAAAGACTTCGAACTTAGTATATAAAAGCTCAGTAACTGTGTCAGTATGATGGAGCATTATCAGAGGTAAAATATGAACTAAATCATTCATTCTGTGGATTTGCAAACTTCAGCAAAATATTGGCTCTCTTTTTTCATCTTATGAAGTTTAATATACAGTGGTTCTATTTTAAACCAATTAAACCTGAAATAATCACTCTAATTCAAGGCAAATCTCCAGTGTTAGGAAACCTCTGGAAAGGAGCAGGAAGACTAAATGTGACCCTGGACCACAAAAGCAGTCATAATGGTCAATTTTTTAAAATTAAGATTTATACATAATATGAATAAATAAGCTTTGCATTGATGTATGGTTTGTTAGGATAGGACCATATTTGGCCGAGATACAACTATTTGAAAATCTGGAATCTGAGGGTGCAAAATAATCTAAATATTGAGAAAATCGCCTTTAAAGTCGTCCAAATGAAGTTCTTAGCCATGCATATTACTGATCAAAATTTATGTTTTGATATATTTACGGTAGGAAATTTACAAAATATCTTAATGGAACATGATCTTTACTTAATATCCTAATGGCTTTTGGCATAAAAGAAAAATCGACAATTTTGACCCATACAATGTATTGTTGGCTATTGCTACAAATATACCCAAGCGACTTAAGACTGGTTTTGTGCTCCAGGGTCACAAATATCTCTGCACTGTTACATGCTCATACATGGTTTTATGATCCATGTAGGTAATATAGGTAATACTATATACTATAAATATAGGTAATACTATATTTATGTTGACTGATGTGAAATTTGTAATTTTGAATGTTTAAACTAGAATTACACTACAAAACACAAATTTTACATTTTAGACAGCAAATTAAAAGAAACATACAGAACCATTAACACAATGCATTTATCAGAATCACTATAATTTTTTAAAGGTCGTCTAAATTTTATAATGGATAATAATAAATAAACAAAATTATAAATAATAAAAATAATAATAGACAGTCATTCAGGTCTACAATTTGTGTGTTTATTTATTGATAGGAAAAAGTGCTCTACTTAAACCATGACAGCAACAGTCACTCTCTCCACGGGTCAGCAGATGTCAGCGGTGGGCTTAGGAACATGGAAAAGTGCCCCAGGACAGGTGTGTCAAAACCAACATAAGCTGATAAAAAGTTTAGTATAACCCAAAATTGCACTGTATCTTCTTATTTCTGTATGTTTATTAGCTGATTTATTCATTGTGGCAGAACTGGATTGGATTGTTTCTTACTGTAGGTGAAGCAGCCTGTACTAGCAGCTTTAGACTGTGGCTACAGGCACATTGACTGCGTAGCAGTTTACAGCAATGAGCGAGAGGTCGGACAGGCCCTGAGTGAACGATTTGGAGAAGGAAAGGTACCTGCAGATAAAACTAGACATGAAATCCATCAAAGACAATTACCTTAAAATCATCAATACATCACACACATGAAATTTGTAACCAGCCTCTGAGACGAGAAGACATTTTTGTGACATCCAAATTATGGAACACCAAGCACCATCCAGATGATGTGGAGGAGGCCTGCAAAAAGTCTTTGTCCGATCTGAGGCTCAGTTATCTGGACCTGTATCTCATGCACTCGCCAGTGGCCTTTGAGTAAGTCTTTATGTTTCCATATCTAGCTCTTGGATAGTGGAGCAATTTATTTGACTTTCTCCAACATACACCACCTTTCAAAGTTTTTTTTTAAAGAAGCCTCTAATGCTAATCAAGGCTGCATTTATTTAAAATAAAAAATGCAGTATGTTAAATATTACAATTTAAAATAATATGTTTAAAAATGTAATTTATTGTTGTGATGGCATGAAATTTCAGCAGTCATTATCCCAGTCTTTAATGTCACATGATCCTTTATAAATAATTCTAATATGCTGGTTTGCTGCACAAGAAACATTTCCTATTATTATTATCACTGTGCTGCTTAATATTTTTGTGGAAAAATGTATACTTTTTTTCAGCATCCTTTGATTAGCTCAAAACAACAGCATTTGGTTGAAATACAAATCTTCTGAAGCGATGTGGGAGAGAAGGAGGGGGGACGGGTTGCTGTGCTGCAAGAGTTTCAGTGTAATGAGGCCTTATAGGACCAAATGTGGCCATAATTCCAGCTGAATGAATGGTTTGAAAGTGCAAAAGTGTACTACAAAATATTATAGCTAATATGTTTTCAGTACTTCCAGGAGAGGAGATGAGCTGATGCCCCGGCGACCTGATGGCACTATTCGGTATGATGACACTCACTATAGAGACACATAGGCAGCCATGGAGAAGCTGGTTGACCAAGGCCTGGTAAAAGCCATTGGCTTGTCAAACTTCAATGCCAGACAGACTGATGACATTCTCTGCTTTGCCAAACACAAGCCAGTGGTTAACCAGGTATGTAAAAGTGATAATTGCAAAGACCGTAAGACTGGACTGTCCTTGCGTTAATTTGCCATTGACAACTAATGGCAACAATTTGAGCTATTCTGTTTTGTGTATTTGAATGAATTAATAAATGTAAATGTAAATATACATTATAATAACTATTATAAAAAGTTTTTTTGTTTGCTTCATTCCAAAATATTTACAGGTGGAGTGCCATCCTTACCTGGTTCAGACTCAGCTGGTATCTCACTGTTGGAGTCGAGGGCTGGTAGTAACAGCCTACAGTCCTCTGGGTTCTCCTGATCACCCATGGGTTACACCTGGAGAAGCCCATCTGCTGGATGATCCAAGGGTGGTCAGTTTGGCCAAACGCTATAACAAGACCCCTGCTCAGGTTGTCATCAGGTGAGGATGGTCATCTGATCCAAGAATAGGCCCATATTGTCTGCTGAGTAGGGATTCCTCCTTTTATGTTTTATGTGAGTATTATTAGTGTGATTTTGAGTACATGTCCATTACACATTTCTGGATTTGTTTTTGACTCATAGATGGCACATACAGAGAGGTGTCGTTTGCATCCCCAAAAGCGTCACTCCATCCAGGATCAAGCAGAACATTGAGGTAGGTTGGAAAAAGTCTTAAAACGTAATTTTTTCAAGGTTAATAAAGCAATAAGCCCCAAGAAGCCGTGGTTTACAGTGAATTTATAACAGCTAAGGGTGGCGTTGTTACCCTTTGCACCTAAAACCCCCTTAGCTGTTATAAATTCACTGTAAACCATGGCTTCACGGGGCTTATTGCTTTTATAAAACGGTTATTCCATAAACGTAGTAAGGTTTCACAGAATAAAACAGAGCAAATAAAGTGTAATGATATAAATAAAAACAGTATACTTCCACCAAACAATGTAGTTCCTCAGAAACAGTTGTGGTTCCAACAAAGTGGTTGTCGAGCAACACACAGAAGTAAACAAAGGTGTATGTTTGTAGTGTAATTTACAATGGTTTCGAATGACCAATCAGAATCAAGGACCGGAACTATCCGTTTTATAAAATACTTTCTCCTGCTCCATTTTACCATCCAGAGACAACCATAAGAGGTTGACCTTCCTAAAAAGCTCTTTGCCAGCAAAACCAGAACAGCCAATCACAGCCTCAACACTGACTCAACCAATGACGTGATTGTGGGGCGGCAGTAAATGTTTGTCTAGAAAACCTAGTTTAAAAACAATCATTATTTTTCTAAATCCATTTGGGCATGCTTGTGAGAGACATTCCACACTTAAGCTTTAAAACATTATTCATCCTCCATGACTCCTCATTTCAACACATGCACCTGAGCTCTTGCATCTCAACTTCAATGCCTTGGCAGGTTATTTAATCCCTGAGCCTCCATGTAACCAAATCTTGAATTAAATAAACCTGGAGGAGTTTAAGCAAGGTCAATCATCATTAGTGCTTATTTAGAATGCCAACAGAAGAGAGGACATACAGAGACACCTGGAGGACAAGAGCTGTAATGAGGACAGAGGGCGACAAGTTATTGGGATAGTTCGCCCAGAAATGAAATGTCTTTCCAAATAAATTTAGGTCAATATTTAGTGAATTTCTTTCCTGTAATTATCATATCTCATATGTGTGTGCTTCGTGATAGCTTTAGAGACATGAGAACCAATGACATTTGACATCAAACCAGGTGTGGCATTTTTTGAACATATCAGCTGAATGAGATTTAAGAGTTACAGTGATAATTATGTAAATATAATCACTGCTCACCTTTGCATACAGGTTTTTGATTTTAAATTATCGGATGAAGACATGAAGGTGATTGAATCCTTCAACAAGAATGAGAGGCTTATCATTCCAACTATAATGGTGAGTATCAAGTATATGTTAACCCATTTAATCCCAAATTTTTCCCAGATATGACATATATGAATTTGTGTGATATTTGTAAGGATATTAAACAATCAATGTCAATTATTTTAAAAAATGATTGAAAAGTCCATGAAAAAAATGGGTTTTATGTCTGGTCACAATTGTAACCGGTAGTAGAACACAGGGAGTCTAGGCCTATAGCGTAAATGCATTTACAAAATGACACATCTCCAGAAATTAGTTTAAAGACTGGTTTAAATTGTTGAAACAAGTATTTTATTCCATTAACAAAGAAGTAAACATTGTCTGACTCAGTTTCAAAAAGGACAAAACATCAATTGTATGCAGCAGTTTGGCACAAATAAATATATAAAATGATGACAAAATGACAAATTATAGGAACTTAGACGGTAATTATTATAAACTTCATTATAAACCGAAATAAGCTGCTGAGGTAAAATTACAAAATGAAAAAAAAAAACTTAAGGTTTTTAAAAATTAAGGAATAAATTTAAAAAATGAATAAATAAACATATGATGAAATATGAGCCTATGGTAGGAAACATGTAACAGTGTCAAGAAGCATGTAACAATACATTAATATCAATCAATTGTCACAACAATTATCAATCAACAGTCACAACTGTGTGCTGGTTTGGAACTCGTGGATTAGATGAAACCTCCCTCAGACATAACAGTGGAATTATTAAAAAACAATCACAAATGTGTGCTGGTGTGGAACTCATGGATTAGATGAAACCTCCCTCAGACATAACAGCGGAAATATTAAAAAATAATCACAAATGTGTGCTGGTTTGGAACTCGTGGATTAGATGACACATCCCTCAGACGTAACAGTGGAATTATTAAAAAACAATCACAAATGTTTTATGGTTAAGGTTTATGGTTAAGGTTATGGAACTTCTTGAAGCACTCAATGTGCATTGGCCTGGCACACTTCTCACAGCCAAATGATGTGCGACCCTCACAGACACGATATCTGACAAACCTATTTCCTGCTAAACAAAAGGAATACTTAGAGATTTCTATTTTGTATAGCTTTTGGAGCATATTTGCAGATGTTATGGTTCATAAAACATCTTTAAAGAATCTGCTTGCCTGTGTTTATTGGCCAGTGAGCAACACCATCAAACCTGGGTATATCAGTCACAGCAGCCAACATTGAGGATGGCCTCCCATGACCTTTTGGTGCAATACCAAATTTTTTCAGGAGACTTTGGGCGACTACTCGCTGAAATCCAAGGAGATCGTAGTCACCATTCATGACAACTCTGTGGAACAGCCAACTGTTGACCACAGCACTGTGGAGAGTCCAGGCATAAATTGGCCACCACCACTTTTTTGATCTTATTGTGCTGTGGTAACGAGACACCTGAAGATCATGTAGATCTACTCCTCCCATTTGCTGCTTGTAGGAGCGGATTATTTGAGGTTGCTGGAGGTAGTCATATGCCTTTCCTTCCTTGTTCCATCTCTTAACTGGTGCCTCAGAGTAGACATTTTCCACATTGCTTGCAACAGTGACCACACTGTTATCTCTCCACCTCACCAGTAGCTTTTCTCCTTCAGACAGAAATTCAGTGGAGACCCACGGTAACTTCTGGAATTCATTAATTGGTTTGAATGGCACATCAAACAACTGGTTTTGCCCCAGGGTCCCAATGCACCCATATCCTCGCTTTGTCATCTCATCAATCAGGGATAATGTGGTGAAGAGGTTGTCATGCATGAAGTTGCATCCTCCTGGAACACCAGCTTTTTCAGCCAAACCCAGCACTACGCTGGGCCCTTGACCTAGCCCGGTCTTTTGAAGAAGGGTATGCACTCCAGCATAAGGCTCCATGTGGTAGAGGTAACCCCCTGAGGATGCCAGGCTCCAAACCTTATAGCCATAGCGGATTGGTTTTCCCTTTATGAACTGTTTGTACCCGTGGCGCCCATAGTAGGGAATCATGCTCTCATCAACTGACAGCCACTTACTGATTGGCAGAATTTTGTATGAGCTATTGAGCTCCTGAAAGATTGGCCTCACCTTAAAGAAGGGGTCATCGTTGCACTTTGTGTTGTCCACAACATGGATGGATGCCATAATTTCATCAAATTTGTTTCTTCTCATAGCGTTGGAGATGCTGTTGTTGTGAACATCATCATCTAGTGACCAGAGCAAATGCCGTCGTGGAACAGTACAATATCCAGAGCTGAGGAGCACACCATCGAATACCAGCAGTTCCTCCATGCTTAAATTAAGAGGTTTATCTTTGTTCTGAGCAGAGTAGAGATTTGACATTTCTATGGGAAGCTCTCTCAGAGATGGTGGGTACATTGCTAAAAACACATCCAATGGATTTGCATTTGTTGCCTTTAGACATTGTGCTGCTGTTGGTTCATACACAATGTAGTCAGGCAAATGGCTTTTTGCTGTTTTTTTGGACTTTCTGAAATGTCTACTCTTGTTGTTCCTTTTAATCAGATGAGCAGAGATGCTTTCTGCCTTTGTCACTGGTATGGTGGCAGTAGTAGCATCTGAAGATAACAATAAAGAGGATGAAGCAGATTCAAGCTTTTTTGTGAGACTTCTTGTTCGGATTGTAAAGTTTGGTTGGTCCTCGCAGGCAGGTTCAACCTCCTCAAAATGATCAGATCTAAACAGTTCTGCAGTAGAATTCAAGATTCTTGATGGTAGGTGAGCGGAGTCACCAGTAAAATCCATGTCAGATGCATCGCTATCACAGTCGCTTTCTATTGCATCCTTCTCTGTCTTTGGAACCACTGCTATATTGCAAATTGCAGGCCCTGGATCATCAGCATCAAGTAAATCCAAAACTTGACTTAAGGTCAGTCTGAAAGAGAGTTCATCAGAATAACACAGAATGACATATGGGGTACATAGACTCCGTGTTATACCACCAGTCACAATTGTGACCATCTTCAATTATCAGCAGTTTGACAACAGAATGTAATAATATAATTTCAATATGTATAGATAACCCTTTAATGATGATGTATACAAAAAATGTATAAGCTATTCAAAAATTTACTTGGAAGACTTACCTGTCATTTCTGAGCTTTGACATCCTTCCATTAAGATGGCAGTACCAGGAAATTAATGTGTATGGTCACATGGCCAAACTACCCAATCATGTTAGACCTGCCCTGAACTCATGTAGACATCTTAAATTTTCATTATATATGAACATGTGCTTCATAATAAGAGGTTTTTTTTAATACTACAGAAAAATATGCGAGCAAAAATTGTGGTCACAATTGCGACCGGTGGGATTAAATGGGTTAAGTATACAGTATGTTACAGTTTTGAAATATCTGTTGTGACTGAAAAGTTTTTTTCACTCCACAGAAAGATGGACAAAAAGTCTGGAGAGATGCAAAGCACCCTCATTTTCCTTTCAGTGATTCATATTGATAAAATGCAATAGAAAATGTGTAAACCTCTTAGGATTGATGTTGCCATGTCTGCAATATCAAAGTGGAAAAAAAACAAAAAAAACCTGCATTTAAATCCATTTCTTATGATTGTATGGCAAACCCATCTAGAGTATATACACATGACCGTATCAAACAACTAAGATTTAAGCCAGAGCAAACTATAAAGCAAAGTTATTTGCTAGAGGAAATCATTGGGTAATTTTTAAAATGTGGTGCATTTTTAAAGAGGACACGTATAAAAAAAAATAACCCTCTAGTGTTGTTTTTCTTTACCTAGAAGTGGTATATAATTTCCTTTAAATTTTTTTTACTAAATCCTATCCAAATGCACATTTATTTTTCCACAATTTTAAAAGCATTTATTTAGGAGATAATCATTATCTGTACATGTTCACAAACCTCTACAAATTAAACACCACAACATCAGGTCCATTTCGTGAATTTTATTTAACATTTTTCAAACTTGTAATACATTATATGCTACATTCATAAAAAATGAAATCATTAGCAATTTGTTGTTTTTTTTTAAATCCTAACAGCCTAGCATTAAACCCCACCACTAAAGCTGCTCGTATAGCTTGTGAAAAGGTAATGAAAACACTATCGTGTATGGTTTTCACTGAAATTTACCCCCACCCACAGAACGTTAAGATTAAAGTTCTCAGAAGTCATCCTTTCACAAACCAGAGCAAAACACAAGCAGCTACATGCTTTTCTCTATCAACAGAGGGGAGAGGTGGACAGAAGGAGAACAAGGTGAATAAAAAACAGGGGGAAATGGACATGAGGAGAAGCGGAAAATAATAAACAAAAAGCACAGTCCTAAAAATGTGGAATTTTTAATTTTTTGTCTTTTGTACATGGCGGCCTGTATGAAGAGCGGCCTGTGAGAGTCAGCCACGTGGTCACATTTATCCATAAAGATCATCTTCGTTGTCCTCATTGAAGATGTTGCCTCCACCGCCACCAGAAGAGCCCTGACTTGGTCCACTTCCTCCTTGGTTACTGGACGGGAATCTTATTTAAAAAATAAATAAAAATATAAATAGGGCATTCTGAATGCATGGAAACCAAATACATTCTGACAATCTTAATATCCCATTAACGCACTTAATCCCCAGAGCTCATATTGTCATTAAGAGAAATTCCTTCATAATTCCATCATTCCTTCCTTCATAACAAAAGCTGCCACTAAACGTAACTTAAGATCCCACCTGAAACTGCCAAAGCCTCTGCTCTGTTGCAGGGTCTGTGCGAACATCTCGTATTTGCGGATGTCGTTATCGCTGACGGAGCGGCGGGCAAAGCGCATGGCTTCCTCGAAATGGTCCTTTCTAATCTCAGGCACAGGGTCATCCTCCTCCACCTCCTGAATATCCAATAAACCAACATGTTAGGAAATCCAAACTACCATACTAGTTTTAAATCCATCAAACCATAGTATTTAGGAATCCACTTAAAGATGCTTCAATTTGCTCAACTTTGAAAAGGAAGTACTTAGAAAGGTCAGAGAAGCACTCATTTAGGCAACCAATGAAATCTCACCATTGCAGAAGGGTTAGTCTGCCTCTCACGTTCCCGTCTGATCTCGTTCTCAATAGACTCACGGATGGCTAGTTTACAGGCTCTCTGACAGATCTCAGTCAAGTCAGCACCAGAAAAGCCATTGGTCATCTTGGCCAAGTAGTCCACATCAACGTCCTACACAAAAAATAATAATAAAATAAAATAAAAAAAAGGAATACATTAATACCCAATAACAAGATAAAAACCCCACTTAAAAATGACAAAATACATCCACTTTCACCTTTGAGATTGGAGACTTCCTGAGGTTAGCTTTGAGAATGGCAATGCGAGACTTCTCATCAGGCAGTGGGATGTAGATAAGCTGGTCCAGTCGGCCAGGCCTGAGGATGGCAGGGTCAATGATGTCTGGTCTGTTGGTGGCCCCAATGATGAAGACGTTCTTCTTGCTGGACATACCATCCATTTCTGTGAGAATCTGGTTAATGACTCGGTCAGCAGCGCCGCCACCGTCGCCAACGTTTCCACCACGAGCCTTAGCAATGGAGTCCAACTCGTCAAAGAAGAGCACACAAGGAGCAGCTTGACGAGCCTAGAGAAGGACAAAGACAGCAGAACAATTTTAAAATGGATCCTTAATTTACATATTATAGCTGCTGCAAGAACAAACAAGATCAGTAGACCCATAGCCTTTAAGAAACATAATTTGTGTTACTACACATTGAAAATCAGTCAGAAACGACCTGATAGAAAATGCAAAATGACATACCTTGTCAAAGATCTCACGGACATTAGCCTCTGATTCTCCAAACCACATGGTGAGCAGCTCTGGGCCCTTGATTGAGATGAAGTTGGCCTGGCACTCATTGGCAATGGCCTTGGCCAGCAGGGTTTTACCACAACCTGGTGGTCCATAGAACAGCACACCCTTGGATGGGGTCATGCCAAACTTAAGGAATTTGTCTGGATGTTCCACTGGGTACTAAAAAGGACAGAAAATATTGGTAAGGATGTGTAAAAGTTTTAAAACGTAGCTGTGAGAACATTTTGTTGTCCGAAATACGAACAAGACTTATGTGCTCAGTACCTGCACCAGCTCCTGCAGCTCTCTCTTGACATCATCAAGGCCACCGATATCCTCCCAGGTGATGTTGGGCACCTCCACAATGGTCTCTCTCAGGGCAGATGGGTTGCTCTGGCTAAGAGCCCACTGTTAGGTAGAAGAGGGTGACAAATCAATAATTTCTTTAGTTTCTGAATGCAATTTCCTCACATTTGATTGGTCAGATAGTTGTAAGAGTTACTAAAGATCCTCACCCTAAAGTCATCCATTGTTACAGCCAGGGAGTTCATAACCTCTGCGTCGATGGTCTCATCCTCCAGATCAATGAGGTCCATTTTCTTTCGAATGGCTTGCAAGGCAGCTTCTGAGCAAAGGGCAGCCAGATCAGCACCCACATGGCCATGGGTCTCATTTGCAACCTAAAAGGCAAACGATGGACGGTTTATAAAAAGAAAAAATTAAAATGCACCAAGGTAATCATCGTTAACTAAAGCTATTAAAAGAGCTGTTAACTGGAATTAAGATGATAAAATAAACTAGATGGAAAAAAACAAACTTAGTGCCATTTACAACAATTGTTTTTTTAAGTTTAAACAAACATTTCTAACGGGAAACAAAATTAAACTGAACTAAACCTAAAAAATGTAATATTTAAAACAAAGTCAAAATCAAACACAAAAACAACGTAATTAAACAAATTTATTTTGAAATGGCTTTTTTTTTTGTTTTTTTGTTTTTTTACAGTATTATGTATAACACTGCTTATGCACCCATATTTGATGGGGCACAAGCTCCAATCATTTGGTGCCCTAAATAATTTAGCATGCAATGGGACTCAAATCTGACCTAGAAACCAGTAGTAGTAGTAGTATATAAAAGCAAGTTAAAAAAACAAAACTGCAGATTAACCTGATAGCTATTCTATTCTACCTCCATTCCACAGAGGAAAGGTAAGGAGGGGGAAAAAACCCCCAGCAAATAATCTGCAAAATTGAGACATGAAAATACATTTTGGGGAGATGCATTTAAAAAATGTTATCCACTTGGCTCAAAAATCTAAGATGGGCAGAATTAAACTGGTTTGATGCTCCTGCCAGTGCCTGATTAAGGAGACCCAGTTTAAATGAAAGTAAATCATCATTAAGCACTGAATGTTCTGACATCCTCTGAAACACACCTGCTCCAGATCAACATCATCTGCAAGCTTCATGTTCTTGGTGTGGATCTGAAGTATCTCAAGTCTTCCAGTAGCATCTGGAATGCCGATGTCCACAGCAAATAATCTGCAAAATTGAGACATGAAAATACATTTTGGGGAGATGCATTTAAAAAATGTTATCCACTTGGCTCAAAAATCTAAGATGGGCAGAATTAAACAGGTTTGATGCTCCTGCCAGTGCCTGATTAAGGAGACCCAGTTTAATTGAAAGTAAATCGTCATTAAGCACTGAATGTTCTGACATCCTCTGAAACACACCTGCTCCAGATCAACATCATCTGCAAGCTTCATGTTCTTGGTGTGGATCTGAAGTATCTCAAGTCTTCCAGTAGCATCTGGAATGCCGATGTCCACCTCTCTGTCAAAGCGCCCTGAAATCAAGAGATTCAGAACATCAGCACAAGATGTTCCCTTCTAAGGTGCACTGCCTGTACCAAGAAGCCCGAACATCAACTGGAAATGTCTTGGCAAAAGATTTTTTTCTTTACAGAGCAACACTTGAGCAAAGTGATCTCACCAAATCGTCTGAGAGCTGGGTCAATGCTGTTGGGTCTGTTAGTGGCTGCCATGACAATGACATGAGCCCTTTGCTTCAGCCCGTCCATCAGAGTGAGCAGCTGAGACACAATGCGCCTCTCTACCTCACCATGAGTCTGAGAAAACACATGAGAACCATTTACTGCAATAACCCCCAATTAGACATTCACACGCATGCATCTCAGATAAGAGGTTGCTTTAAAGTAGTGATATGCAATGGAGCGGACTGCTTAACATTTAAAATTGAACAAGAATTTAGAATTATCTGAATGTTTTAAAATAAAGAACATTATAGCACATTTTTCATTAAAAACCATTCTCATAGTACATGCTGCTAATAATGTGCATTCAAGTTATTCCACTGGATTCCAGTTAAAGCAGAACATAATATTCAGGATTAAATCAGGTATGGTGATCACAAGAGCAAGTATTATTCTGAAATAGTCTTTATTTCTATATTCATTTTAAAATCAGTTCTGCGTTTTATCTTTTTTTTTCATAGATTTAGTACTTCATCCTTATTTCAGTTAGTAGCCAAGGCAATATTTAAAATTTGTGTAACATTCTTCTAAATGTTTTTATCCTATATTTATATTTTAACTTTATTTTAATGAACAAAACCGACTTCAATAGTTTTAGTTAACAGACACTGTGCTCTTTTCAGTAATTTAATGTCGTTTTTCAAACTGCGAGAACAGGCAAAAAAGGGGCGGCAGCATGCGGATACATTCAAACACACTTCATGTGCCCTAACCCCATTTAGTCCAATTTAATCCATGACAATTTAAAACACTTGTCAATCTACTGACCTCTCTCTTGATGGGTTCCCCCTCACAGTGGATCACTGTGTCTGGGGCCACAATACAGTATGGGCTGGGGTCGGTCTCCACCACTTTGAACTCCACAGCACGCATGCCTCCTCTCACCAGGAAAATATCACCTACGGAAAAAAAGCAAAACCAAACTTGTGAAATATCAAAACACTTCAAATTTGTTTTATACACCAACTGCAGTTCATGCAGTCTTAGACAAAACAATATTTTACTATGTCTTTAAAACACAGCTGCCATTTCAAATTAAATCCATCAGGTGACAAATCAGACTTCACGCCAAGCACCACGATACACCAATTTAACTTGAATCCACAGAAGCGCCAAAACTTACAAGAGAAAAAAAACTAAATAAAAAGACAATAGAATCAGAATCAGAAGAGCTTTATTACCAAGTATGTTTACACACACAAGGAATTTGACTTGACGACAGGAGCTTCCAGTGTAGAAGTACAAACATAGTGCAGACATACATGATAGTGTAGACATACATAGGAATAACACAGTAGGGATGTAATATAAAACTAATATAATAAAAAAAATTTAATAAAAAAAAATTTGAATAATGCACTATATACAGAAATATAAGTATAGGAAAAAATGTAATTGTTTAGATAAATGTACAGATATGTTTATTAGTGTGCAGATAGATATGTTATTTACAAAGTGTGCAGTTTAATATAAATATACTATGTTAGTTGTGTATATAATAGTGCATATAAACCCAAATTAAGTAGACTGTTTAAATGTTTGGATTTCTTTAATGTTTTTGAAAGAATTCTCTTTTGCTCACAAAGGATAAATTTAATTTAAAAATATGTATATTTTGAAATGCTACTTTTTAAAATAACTTTCATTTAAATACATATTAAAATGTAGCTTATTCCTGTGATAAAGCTGAATTTTCAGCAGCCAATAATAAAATGGATATCTTTTGTACCAATATAAAATCTGTGACTTAATCAATTTAATGCATTCTTGCCGAATAAGTCTTCCAAAATAATAACAAAAAAATAATCAAATAAAACTACTGACCCCAAACTTTTGCATGGTAGTGTACATACATCGAAAACATAAAAAGTAACATCTCACAATTGACTTCATGAACAGAATATAAAGAACCTATTACCTTATTACTTTTATAATAATTTTTAAAGATATATTTACCTTTACGGATTGGTCGGTAAGCCTCCAAGAAGTAAGGCTTAAGATAGACCTCAAACAGGTTGCCAGTGATGCCCTCCACTGTGTCATCGATGGGCAGAACGTGAATACGCTTTCCATATTTCACATCTGGACATGGCTGAATACTGAAAACCAGAAAGCGGAACAAATGAATGATCCATAGATTCAGAGGTATATTTTGAAATAGCTAGTATTATAGTCCTGCCAATTAGAATAACTCTGACAGATGCTGGGAATGTTGTATTTTAGTCAATTTTAGTCATTATATGTAATGAAAGTTTAGACAGAAAACAGTCTTACCTGATGACATCCCCAAGGCGCACCCTGAGGTTGTTGCGGACCACCCTGTTCATGCGAACCTTTTCATCGGAGCAGGTGTCATCAGACAGGACGATGCAAACGGTCTCCCTCCTCTTCTTGCCCTTCATCAGCACTGTGTCCCCCCTAAAGAGCTGGAGCTCATCCATCTTTGCCTGAAAGAGCAGAGAAAATGTGTTGGGCACATAAAGACAAGTGAAAAAGGAAGAAGGATCTAATTTTTATACATTTAAAATGGAACTCAAGATGGTACCTGAGAGAGAGACACAACACTGTTGTCTTCATTGATGGATTCATCAACAATCAACCTATTTGGCCTGTTCTTCTGCTTCAGAATGGCAGTGGAAAGATCGTCATTTTTGGATCTGTATAGAAAATAACATTTTAAAGCAGGGGCTCTCAACTTTTTATCAAAGGACCAATTTTGTCCAATGCCATATTCAGATGCTCCTCATACTGGCTAAAAGTTTTCCTCTGGTATTCCAGTTGTAATTATGACAATGATGCTGTTTGGGGGGGTGAAAAAATATTCCAGAATATTCTGCATGTTCTTCAATAAAAACAATAGTTAGAGGGGGAAATGTGATCTCAGTTTATACGACAATTTGTGTTTCCAGTATTTAAACTGATTTGTTTTAATTAAATAATTTTAAGTAACCTGAGGCCCTCAGTAAAGCACAAAAGATGTGCAGCAACATGACAGTTGACAGTCTCAGACACCATTCACTTTTATTGGCACAGAAAGGTGGTGGGGTGGGGGGTTTGAACAACAGTTTTTGTTCACGGTTTGTTCTGTTTTTGAACAAGCATGTGCTCCTGTGTTCCACAGAACAAATTTACTAAGTTTTAAAACAAAATGGATGAGATTAAATGATGATTCTCATTGTCATGTGAATTGTCCCTATAACAATGTTTTACATTTCTCAGGTGGTTACCAGAGACAGATAGTTGCTACTTTTATTTCTTCCAGCATCACTTGAGGCGAAAGTGAAACATACGTTACGTTTCATATGAAGTAGTACTTTCATGTAGAAAAAAAAAAAGAGAGAGAAACATTACATTATTATCCTGTCTGTTACAATGGAGTCGATGGATAAGTGCATTTCTGCTCATTTGCAGGTTTGTCAAGCTCAAGTTACTCCAGAGCTTTCCACAAAACACTGGACTGAAAGCCGTAATGATCCGCTAGATTTAGGCCAGGATGCGATCGTGAGCAAGGCCTTAGTGTAGCTGATCCCGCATAATTCAACAATTTCAGATATAGGCTTATATGTTTTTTCTGAAAAGACAGTGGACAAAAGAAACTAAACTAAAAGAGTTGTCAGGCAGACCAGACGTCAACAGGCTGCGGCCAACAGCGTATGTGTAAATAAGCTAACAGCACTGTCACAGCTAACAGACAACACGTTACGTCTCTAAATACTACTGAACTGTACAATTACCTCCCTCACACAAGTGTTAGTTTTTTGTCGTGAACGCAAACTAAGCATGTATTGTTCAGGTAGATGGATGGATGATTTATATTCCTCTCAGAGTGTGTGATGCGAGCTAGCAGCAGTTAGCCATCTCCAGTGGCCAATGACACAGCAAATGCTGCTGTGTGACTTGTGAAGCTTAAACCGCTTAAATACAAGCATTTTCGCGTTTATAAAAAGCTTTAGAGTCAGGTATGGTTAGTATCTAACGTTTTTAACGTCACATCTTGTCAAGCCGTTTTCGGTTTGATGGCTGAAATTTCCAGATCACGGGATTTATAATCATCACCTGTTACTAGATGCATTTACACAAAGCCGGTTTGACGCTTTAGCTCGCTTTGCTGCTCATTCACGGCTTCACTGGTTATAGAGAATTAAAGGTATCGATCTTTATGAAGCGGTATACGGGTCGTTTAAGTGTGCTGTACGCGTTTATCCGAGCAGTCGCCGGTGATGCCGGTGGGCCGAAAGCCTCCACATCATATGCGGAGATGACTCAGTCCGGTTAGCTTCCATGCTAAACAAAGCTGATCTTGGAGCCATAGTCGCATTAAAACTCCCGCAAAAGTTTTAATGAGTGACAAAAACGTTAGTATCTGAAGAGAGCGAAATTATATAAATTGACGTGCGCTCGGATGAGAAACCTGTAGCGTGTAAACTCGCACATTTCATTGATCACCGTTAATGATGCGTTCGTCTTTTAGCTTCATGGCTAACTGGTACTCAACAAAATCAACACAACTATGATCGCACTAAATATCACATCAACAATATTGTACTTACTCTCCACCCGAAGCCATATTGCTTCTCCCGAAAAAAGATATAAATAGTTGATGGAAATGAGAAGCTCTCTTGAGTGACCGATTCCAACCTTCACTAGCTTTTTACCTCTGCACTGGATTAGCCTGCTAACATCAACTCTGCAAAGCCTCCACATCATATGCGGAGATGACTGAGTCCGGTTAGCTTCCATGCTAAACAAAGCTGATCTTGGAGCCATAGTCGCATTAAAACTCCCGCAAAAGTTTTAATGAGTGATAAAAACGTTAGTATCTGAAGAGAGCGAAATTATATAAATTGACGTGCGCTCGGATGAGAAACCTGTAGCGTGTAAACTCGCACATTTCATTGATCACCGTTTATGATGCGTTCGTCTTTTAGCTTCATGGCTAACTGGTACTCAACAAAATCAACACAACTATGATCGCACTAAATATCACATCAACAATATTGTACTTACTCTCCACCCGAAGCCATATTGCTTCTCCCGAAAAAAGATATAAATAGTTGATGGAAATGAGAAGCTCTCTTGAGTGACCGATTCCAACCTTCACTAGCTTTTTACCTCTGCACTGGATTAGCCTGCTAACATCAACTCTGCGGGGAAAAGTTTCCTCGCCCATTGAAGGACGAGCCAATCAGAGCACACGGTGCGATTTCTTGTGTGGACTGATTGGCCAATCGCGGTCCGAACGTGGTAAAGCGCAAGCACCATTGGTCCAGGTGGCTTTCATGGTTGATTGTGATTGGTGTATTTTCTGCTGCGTTGTGAATTGTCTCTTTTGGATTGGCTCAGGACGGCCTGATTAAACTGATACTCCGCTGAGTCGAAGTGTCAAAATGCCACAAACAATTGCCAAATAGGTCACGTTTCCCAACAAGTTAGGTAATCTCAAAAGCACACAAAACACCAAATATATGTATTCCAGAATATGTTGTGTAATAATTGAAATGAGCTGTAATGCAGAACAATGTAGTGAATGCATATATACTATTACTGTCATATAAAATGTACTTACATGTGACTCTATTGGTTGAAATAAGAACCAAGTTATATAACAGTTTTAAGTTAAATAAAATATTTTTTCAGAGCTTATTCCTTTCAAAGGCAAGGCAAGTTTATTTGTATAGCACATTTCATACACAATGGTAATTCAAAGTGCTTTACATAAAAGGAATTAAAATAATCATAAAAAATAATCACAACAATAAATTAAATTAATGGGAAATTAAAAACTTTTAAAATGATCTAAAATTGATTTAAAATGAAAATGAATTAAAACAGTTAAGAATAGAAAACTATTATATATAAAATACAGTGCAATCAGTTCGGACACAGCACAGTGCTCATTCAATAAATGCACAGCTAAACATATGAGTTTGGATTTAAATGTGGCTAATGTTTTAGCACATCTGATCTCTTCTGGAAGATGATTCCAACTGCAGGATAATAATAACTGCATAATAGCTCTATAAGCGGATTCCCCTTGTTTTGTGTGAACCCTTGTTATTTCTAACTGACTCGATCCTAATGATCTGAGTGGTCTGTTAGGTTTATATTCAGTGAGCATTAGTGGGAGCATATACAGGCTAAACAAGAGCGGAGCAAGAATTGATCCTTGTGGGACTCCGCATTTCATTAACGTCCACTTAGACGTAAGCTCGCCATATAGGTATGCTCACCTATACGCGCATAATAACCTCTCCCTTTTAAGTATGACCTGAACCATTTGAGGACCATCCCAGAAAGCCTGACCCAGTTTTCCAGTCTCTCTGGTAGTATGTTAGTTATGATCGACAATAGTGTCAAACGCAACACTGAGATCTAGTAGTACCAGCACTGATATTTTGCCAGAATCAGAATTAAAGCGAATATAATTTATTATCTTAATGAGCGCTGTCTCTGTGCTGTTATGCAGTCTGAAACCAGATTGAAAATTGTCCAGGTATCCATTTGAGTTTAAGTAGTTGTTCAGCTGATTAAAAACAACCTTTTTAATAATCTTGCCTATAAAATGAAGATTTGATATCGGTCTGTAGTTACTCAATACGATGTTATCAAGATTACTCTTTTTCAGGAGGGGCTTAACAACTGCATTTTTCAGGGAGTTTGGAAAAGTCTCAGAAAGAAGTGAGGTGTTCACCACTTCTAAGAGATCTGTTTCTAAACAGTTAAGCACACCTTTGAAAAAAAATGTGGGAAGTGTGTCAAGGTTGACGATTTAAGGTGCTGTACTATTTCTTTCTTGCTTTGCCTAGTTCCAGAGGCAGACAGTAACAAAGTACATTTACTTGAGTATCTGTACTTTACTTGAGTATTATTTTTTCTGGAAACTTATGACTTTAACTTCACTACATTTGTAAGACAAATATTGTACTTTTCACTCCTACTTTCACTCAAGTAACAGAGTTGTGTACTTTGTCCGCCTCTGGCTAGTTCCACTT
The DNA here is from genome assembly GCF_001515645.1 of Sinocyclocheilus grahami. Lineage (NCBI taxonomy): Eukaryota > Metazoa > Chordata > Actinopteri > Cypriniformes > Cyprinidae > Sinocyclocheilus > Sinocyclocheilus grahami. The sequence goes on from NW_015505632.1 coordinate 985,174, forward strand.
TGAAAGCACGAAGGCTGTCTTTATAGATGCTATAGTGAATTTCAAGTTTCATCTTCTGCCACATCTGCTCAGCTTTCCTGCATTGTCTTTTCATACTCTGAACTGCTGTTGATTTTCTCCAAGCTGATTGCTGTCTGACAGACTTCTTACTGACTTTTGCAGGAGCAAAATCATCAATAACATTAACTTTTGAGTTAAAGGAATCAAGGAGAAGATCAACAGAGTCTGCAGAAATGCTTGGTGTTAAAGATACAGCCTTCATAAATAGCACACTAGTGTTCTCGTTAATGCATCTCTTTCTGACAGAGACAGATCTAGATTCAGTGGTAGCAGAAATCAATGTATCAAAGAAAATACAGAAGTGATCAGATAGTGCTACGTCCTTAATAACAATGGATGAGCTGTTTAGACCTCTACTGATGAGTAAATCTAGAGTGTGTCCACAATTGTGTGTGGGTCCATGCACATGCTGAAACAGGTCAAAAGTGTTTAAAACAGTTATAATTTATTTTGTAGTTTTGATTTCTGCATTATCTATGTGAATATTAAAATCCCCTGCAATAGCAAAACAGTCAAACTCTGAGGAAATCATTGATAACAGTAAATAATGATAAATAGGATGCGTAGAGCACTTTTCAGCACAATTCCTAGATATTCAAAAGACAAATACTGACCAAATGACACTTGCTTGCATTGATAAACATCTTTAAATAGAGCAGCTACACCTCCACCTCTCCTAACAGCTCTGCAGACACTCATGAAAGTAAAGTTAGGAGGGGCTATTTCATTTCATTTGTGGTGATTAAGTCATTGATCAGAAATGATTAGAATGTTTAAAAAAAATGCTAACTTATTATAATGTTTGATTATAATGTTTAAAAATGCTAACTTGATGGAATTACTTTTTACAAATCATTTTTATTATGAACAAAACAAAAAAAAAGCATAGATAAAAAACAAGATGCTAATCAGAGAAATTGGCAAGCATAAGCTTTATAAAGAATCTGATACCAGTTTGGATGCATTCTTGAGCTCACAAATCATTTGTTCTGACAAGTGGAATGCTACTTGGTTACATCTGAAAAGGAAATAAGGCAACACAAACTGTCTTTTCTGTACCCAGTTCTGGTTTGGACACACCAAAAAAGCGAAATGGTGCAATTTAGCAGAATTTAGTAGAGAACATCCTTTCTGACATCTCTCATGTCTTTTTGGCCTGAATGTATTCCACAATCTTCTTCTTCAACTCACTGAAGTCAAAAGCTGTGTCATCTGGCCATAGCTGCAAATACTGCGGCACATTTCTGAAACGCAAGTCATCATACCAGTTACAATCTCTTAGATTCCAACGATGCTCAACTTTCATGTGAAAAGTCATATTATGATAAGAGTATACTATCACTAGTGCTGTCAAACGACTAATTGCAATTAATCACATCCAAAATAAAAGTTTTTTACATAATATGTGTGTGCTGTGCCTATTTATTATGCATATATAAATACACAAACATGCATGTATATATTTAATACAAATATGTTACGTTTATATATTAAATATATTTTTATATTATATAATTTATATGAATATAAATATATACACATAAATACATGTAAATATTTTCAAAATATATGCTGTATGTGTGTGTCTTTATATATACATAATAAATATACACAGTACACACACATATTATGTAAACAAAAACTTTTCTTTTGGATGCGACAGCACTATTAATCACACGAGTTAACAATATTGGCTTTTCTGATAGCTTACACTGACTTAGGTGCATCTGAAGTACTATGGGCTTCCCTCCAGTGTGCTGATGCTTCCTCTCTACGATCAAGCCTCCACAAGACCTCAGACAGCAACATCTTAATATGTGACCCTGGACCACAAAACCAGTCTTAAGTCACTTGGGTATATTTGTTGCAATAGCCAAAAAACATTGTATGGGTCAAAATTATCGATTTTTCTTTTTTGCCAAAAATCATTAGGAAAAGATCATGTTCCATGAAGATATTTTGTAAATTTCCTACCGTAAATATATCAAAACTTAATTTTTGTTTAGTAATATTAGGGCTGGGTAAAAAAATATCAATATCTCGATATAAATCGATTCTCATTTTTACGGAACAATATCGATTTCTAAATCCCAAGAATCGATTATTCTATCCTGTTTTCAGTTAATGGACGGAACATTGAAGGGCACCTCCCAATTCAATAAATCGCAATAAGCATTGTGCTTTGGTACTTTTCACATGAAACAAAGTCTCAGATTTCAAATTCTGTCCATTGTATTGCAGTATTGACTTTAACTTCACTACATTTGTAAGACAAATATTGTACTTTTCACTCCACTACATTTCAATCAAGGTCCTCAAAGTAGAAAGTCGTTACTATGTAGCAGCTTTGAAAGTCAGTGAGTGATTTTTTTCTTCTCTAAAACATGACTATTTTTTTCAGACAGTTTATCAGTAATCACTCTTGTAGGGCTACATGAAGTGATTTCCCAGCATTTTTTGAACACTGACCAGTTCCAAATGTGATATTTATTTACAATTTAATAATAACAATTATTAGACACAATATTGTCTGATTTTGTTCAATTGTGTAAGTAAAAATATTAGCTATAAAGCCACAGAAGAACTGTTGTGCCTCTCCTAATAAAACACAATAGGTGTTGGACTTGAAGCAGCACTGCACAGACTGTTCTGTGTGTGACATCAAAGTACTGCAAGAGCGATTAGAGAGCATTTTTAAAATGTTTGTTTTGATGTCAAATAAGTCTTGCTGTTTTGCTTTTTTTGTTAAAGCAGTGTTGCTGTTGTAAAGTTGTACAGCTACAGTTGTGTTGCTGGGTTTTAAAGCAGGTTTGATTTTTTTTTTCTCGTCCTTATCACTATTTACAGCAATTTCACTGTTCACTCTGTTCAAATGTGGATGAATGGCTACACATAGATGTGTGCACACACTGTCAGAACTGTGTGAGATCACTACCATCCTGCTTTTGTGGGGGTGGGTAGGGGTGTTAAATTTTTGTTAGGTTTTTAACATTCTAAAAGCTCTTTATTCCAAAGATACAAGCTAGGCAGTGTATTCAGTATTGCAAGTTATTTCAGAGGTATTGCAAGTATTACATACAACAACAATAAAACAGTGCATTGACATAAAAAAGGAAATTTACTTTTGGTACTTAAGTACTTTTAAAAGCAAGTACTTCTGTACTTTTACTTAAGTAAAAATCTGTCTTTACAACTTTCACTTGTAATGGAGTAATATTTGACCAGCAGTATCTGTACTTTCACTCAAGTAACAGAGTTGTGTACTTTGTCCGCCTCTGGCTAGTTCCACTTTGAAAGCACGAAGGCTGTCTTTATAGATGCTATAGTGAATTTCAAGTTTCATCTTCTGCCACATCTGCTCAGCTTTCCTGCATTGTCTTTTCATACTCTGAACTGCTGTTGATTTTCTCCAAGCTGATTGCTGTCTGACAGACTTCTTACTGACTTTTGCAGGAGCAAAATCATCAATAACATTAACTTTTGAGTTAAAGGAATCAAGGAGAAGATCAACAGAGTCTGCAGAAATGCTTGGTGTTAAAGATACAGCCTTCATAAATAGCACACTAGTGTTCTCGTTAATGCATCTCTTTCTGACAGAGACAGATCTAGATTCAGTGGTAGCAGAAATCAATGTATCAAAGAAAATACAGAAGTGATCAGATAGTGCTAAGTTCTTAATAATAATGGATGAGCTGTTTAGACCCTTACTGATGAGTAAATCTAGAGTGTGTCCACAATTGTGTGTGGGTCCATGCACATGCTGAAACAGGTCAAAAGTGTTTAAAACAGTTATAATTTATTTTGTAGTTTTGATTTCTGCATTATCTATGTGAATATTAAAATCCCCTGCAATAGCAAAACAGTCAAACTCTGAGGAAATCATTGATAACAGTAAATAATGATAAATAGGATGCGTAGAGCACTTTTCAGCACAATTCCTAGATATTCAAAAGACAAATACTGACCAAATGACACTTGCTTGCATTGATAAACATCTTTAAATAGAGCAGCTACACCTCCACCTCTCCTAACAGCTCTGCAGACACTCATGAAAGTAAAGTTAGGAGGGGCTATTTCATTTTATTTGTGGTGATTAAGTCATTGATCACAAATGATTAGAATGTTTAAAAAAATGCTAACTTATTATAATGTTTGATTATAATGTTTAAAAATGCTAACTTGATGGAATTACTTTTTACAAATCATTTTTATTATGAACAAAACAAAAAAAAAGCATAGATAAAAAAACAAGATGCTAATCAGAGAAATTGGCAAGCATAAGCTTTATAAAGAATCTGATACCAGTTTGGATGCATTCTTGAGCTCACAAATCATTTGTTCTGACAAGTGGAATGCTACTTGGTTACATCTGAAAAGGAAATAAGGCAACACAAACTGTCTTTTCTGTACCCAGTTCTGGTTTGGACACACCAAAAAAGCGAAATGGTGCAATTTAGCAGAATTTAGTAGAGAACATCCTTTCTGACATCTCTCATGTCTTTTTGGCCTGAATGTATTCCACAATCTTCTTCTTCAACTCACTGAAGTCAAAAGCTGTGTCATCTGGCCATAGCTGCAAATACTGCGGCACATTTCTGAAACGCAAGTCATCATACCAGTTACAATCTCTTAGATTCCAACGATGCTCAACTTTCATGTGAAAAGTCATATTATGATAAGAGTATACTATCACTAGTGCTGTCAAACGACTAATTGCAATTAATCACATCCAAAATAAAAGTTTTTTACATAATATGTGTGTGCTGTGCCTATTTATTATGCATATATAAATACACAAACATGCATGTATATATTTAATACAAATATGTTACGTTTATATATTAAATATATTTTTATATTATATAATTTATATGAATATAAATATATACACATAAATACATGTAAATATTTTCAAAATATATGCTGTATGTGTGTGTCTTTATATATACATAATAAATATACACAGTACACACACATATTATGTAAACAAAAACTTTTCTTTTGGATGCGACAGCACTATTAATCACACGAGTTAACAATATTGGCTTTTCTGATAGCTTACACTGACTTAGGTGCATCTGAAGTACTATGGGCTTCCCTCCAGTGTGCTGATGCTTCCTCTCTACGATCAAGCCTCCACAAGACCTCAGACAGCAACATCTTAATATGTGACCCTGGACCACAAAACCAGTCTTAAGTCACTTGGGTATATTTGTTGCAATAGCCAAAAAACATTGTATGGGTCAAAATTATCGATTTTTCTTTTTTGCCAAAAATCATTAGGAAAAGATCATGTTCCATGAAGATATTTTGTAAATTTCCTACCGTAAATATATCAAAACTTAATTTTTGTTTAGTAATATTAGGGCTGGGTAAAAAAATATCAATATCTCGATATAAATCGATTCTCATTTTTACGGAACAATATCGATTTCTAAATCCCAAGAATCGATTATTCTATCCTGTTTTCAGTTAATGGACGGAACATTGAAGGGCACCTCCCAATTCAATAAATCGCAATAAGCATTGTGCTTTGGTACTTTTCACATGAAACAAAGTCTCAGATTTCAAATTCTGTCCATTGTATTGCAGTATT
>NW_015505632.1:991872-1017931 GCF_001515645.1 Sinocyclocheilus grahami
TAACATTCTTAACTTTTGAGTTAAAGGAATCAAGGAGAAGATCAACAGAGTCTGCAGAAATGCTTGGTGTTAAAGATACAGCCTTCATAAATAGCACACTAGTGTTCTCGTTAATGCATCTCTTTCTGACAGAGACAGATCTAGATTCAGTGGTAGCAGAAATCAATGTATCAAAGAAAATACAGAAGTGATCAGATAGTGCTAAGTTCTTAATAATAATGGATGAGCTGTTTAGACCCTTACTGATGAGTAAATCTAGAGTGTGTCCACAATTGTGTGTGGGTCCATGCACATGCTGAAACAGGTCAAAAGTGTTTAAAACAGTTATAATTTATTTTGTAGTTTTGATTTCTGCATTATCTATGTGAATATTAAAATCCCCTGCAATAGCAAAACAGTCAAACTCTGAGGAAATCATTGATAACAGTAAATAATGATAAATAGGATGCGTAGAGCACTTTTCAGCACAATTCCTAGATATTCAAAAGACAAATACTGACCAAATGACACTTGCTTGCATTGATAAACATCTTTAAATAGAGCAGCTACACCTCCACCTCTCCTAACAGCTCTGCAGACACTCATGAAAGTAAAGTTAGGAGGGGCTATTTCATTTTATTTGTGGTGATTAAGTCATTGATCACAAATGATTAGAATGTTTAAAAAAATGCTAACTTATTATAATGTTTGATTATAATGTTTAAAAATGCTAACTTGATGGAATTACTTTTTACAAATCATTTTTATTATGAACAAAACAAAAAAAAAGCATAGATAAAAAAACAAGATGCTAATCAGAGAAATTGGCAAGCATAAGCTTTATAAAGAATCTGATACCAGTTTGGATGCATTCTTGAGCTCACAAATCATTTGTTCTGACAAGTGGAATGCTACTTGGTTACATCTGAAAAGGAAATAAGGCAACACAAACTGTCTTTTCTGTACCCAGTTCTGGTTTGGACACACCAAAAAAGCGAAATGGTGCAATTTAGCAGAATTTAGTAGAGAACATCCTTTCTGACATCTCTCATGTCTTTTTGGCCTGAATGTATTCCACAATCTTCTTCTTCAACTCACTGAAGTCAAAAGCTGTGTCATCTGGCCATAGCTGCAAATACTGCGGCACATTTCTGAAACGCAAGTCATCATACCAGTTACAATCTCTTAGATTCCAACGATGCTCAACTTTCATGTGAAAAGTCATATTATGATAAGAGTATACTATCACTAGTGCTGTCAAACGACTAATTGCAATTAATCACATCCAAAATAAAAGTTTTTTACATAATATGTGTGTGCTGTGCCTATTTATTATGCATATATAAATACACAAACATGCATGTATATATTTAATACAAATATGTTACGTTTATATATTAAATATATTTTTATATTATATAATTTATATGAATATAAATATATACACATAAATACATGTAAATATTTTCAAAATATATGCTGTATGTGTGTGTCTTTATATATACATAATAAATATACACAGTACACACACATATTATGTAAACAAAAACTTTTCTTTTGGATGCGACAGCACTATTAATCACACGAGTTAACAATATTGGCTTTTCTGATAGCTTACACTGACTTAGGTGCATCTGAAGTACTATGGGCTTCCCTCCAGTGTGCTGATGCTTCCTCTCTACGATCAAGCCTCCACAAGACCTCAGACAGCAACATCTTAATATGTGACCCTGGACCACAAAACCAGTCTTAAGTCACTTGGGCATATTTGTTGCAATAGCCAAAAAACATTGTATGGGTCAAAATTATCGATTTTTCTTTTTTGCCAAAAATCATTAGGAAAAGATCATGTTCCATGAAGATATTTTGTAAATTTCCTACCGTAAATATATCAAAACTTAATTTTTGTTTAGTAATATTAGGGCTGGGTAAAAAAATATCAATATCTCGATATAAATCGATTCTCATTTTTACGGAACAACATCGATTTCTAAATCCCAAGAATCGATTATTCTAGCCTGTTTTCAGTTAATGGACGGAACATTGAAGGGCACCTCCCAATTCAATAAATCGCAATAAGCATTGTGCTTTGGTACTTTTCACATGAAACAAAGTCTCAGATTTCAAATTCTGTCCATTGTATTGCAGTATTTAAACAATAAATGCCGTTTTGGCGCGACGTGGCAGCGCGAGGCACACGTGAACTAATCTCCAAATTAATACCAGATACAGCACAAAATAAACATGACTAAATATCCTAAGGTAAGTTAAAAGAAAGAGTACAACTTTACAATCCGTAAACTGTGTCTTGTAATCGCTCAATCTGTGTTTCAGCCGCGCAAAGATGCCAATATTACGGCTTGTAAACAATATGTCACGTAACATCACATTTACCTCAGGAAAAAAAAAACATATTCGGTGACCATAAACCCATTAGTCAGATAGAAATATAAACTGTAGAGAGGGGCATTTTGCTTAATATATGCACCATATAACATATTCATTATAATTTTTTACTGTTCTTCAATGTTTAATTTATGTTAGAATAAATCCATCAAGTTTTTATGACGGCCACCATTTAAATATTTATATTTAAAAAAAAACGCAATTGAACTATTTAAGTAGAAATATTAATATCTAACTGTAACTTTATTATTGTAAAATCTTCATTAATTTTAACCTTCAATATTATAGTAATGTTGTACCAACTGACTCTCATGTAGGCCTATATTTTACAGCAGCAGTTGAGATTTTTTTTCCTTGAGAAAATTTGGCATGCACTGTACTTGATATATATCCAAAATAATCGATATTGAATCGAATCGGTAATCGAATCGAAAGCTTGTGAATGAGAATAGAATCGAAATGTGAAATTTGTGTCAAAACCCAGCCCTAAGTAATATGCATTGCTAAGAATTTCATTTGGACAACTTTAACGGCGATTTTCTCAGTATTTTGATTTCTTTGCACCCTCAGATTCCAGATTTTCAAATAGTTGTATCTCTGCCAAATATTGTCCTATCATAACAAACCATACACCAATGGAAAGCTTATTTATTCAGATGTATAAATCTAAATTTTAATAAATCGACCCTTATGACTGGTTTTGTGGTCCAGGGTCACATATTCTTACAACCTAGTGAAATTCAACTCCACATGTAAATTTGAGATGGACAGCGCAATGTATCAGACGAATCACAACAAACAAGTCTCACAAATTCACTATAATAACAGCATATCAGATACCTGGTGTCATCTGGAAACTGAGATGAAGATCTCTCAGGGCTTCCTTCAATTCACCTCTTTCCAGAAAGCAGAGCCCTCTACCAGCTAGTGCTTGTCCTTTTGCTGCTTCCAAAGTCACCATTCTTTCAACCATTGCTTCAGTGTTTCCAAGATGTTTTTGTTTCCAGTCTAAAAGTTTGATGAAACCATGTAAGTAATGGTAAATGAAGCAAGTGCACACATCAAACGTGGCATAAGCTAAAGAGAGGAAAACAGCTTACTTCATCTCTTGAAAGTAGATCTGTTATTAATAGATACCCTTTGAAGACCCCAGGATAAAAATATATAATAGTTAAATATATCTGTAAGCCTGCTTTTCCAAAGATCTTAGTACCGGGCAATACTTCACAAACAAAAGCGGATATGATTATGAACACACAATCTTGTTAGAGCAACAGTAAGACTGGAAAGAGAGAGATTACTTGCCTTTCTGTTTTATGAACACTTTCACCAAATTATTAATCGCTCTGAAAGGAAAGAACGAGAACATAACAAAAACTATGACACATTTCACAAAACACGGTTTGCCAACACAGCTAGGTACTAAATGAATGCACCTTGTGAAATTTGTAATTGCCTCTTTGGTGTCCTTCAGTTTCCAGTGGGCTTGTGCTTGAAGGAGATGGGCTGCACCAGCCCATAAAACAAAGTCCACATTTTCAAGAACAACATCAGAATCAGCTACATTTTGTTTTTCATCAGCATCAAGCAGCAGTCTCTCAGGGATGAAGTCCAAAGTGCTGGTGATGACCTCCTCACAGACCACAAGAGCATCACTATAACGTTTCGCTTTTAATAAAGCAAATCCTGCTTCAAGGTAGACCACTGGGATTCTGGGAAAAGAGGCACCTTCCCCTGTGTGTATCTGAAACACAGACATTCTGAATCAGTTATATTGCTTCATAAGCACTATTTCTGAATGTGATGCCTGAAAAATTGCAGTCCTCACAAGATCTTTGCCATCTGATTGCAGTGACGCCAACAGATCAAGATAGTACTCAACACCATCTGAAATACTGATTGACACAAAATATTATTATTTTTTGATTAGCTGTTTAGGTTAGGTTTCTAGATCTGATTTGATTCTGATTCAGATTTTCTAGATCTAAAATTCTGATTTGATTCTGTATTCAGATTTGATATATGATTCAAGCATTTGTCCTTGTTGTGGAATCACTTGCCTGCCATTGAACACACACGTGTGAGCCAAAGTGTGCAGAATCAGAGAAGGGGAAGGGACTCTGCTAATGAAGGTCATCTGTACACCACCAAACAGCATAGCTGGAGAGACCAGTGAAGCACTAGATGAACTTTTATCAGACTGCAGTTGGACTGCCTGTAAACAAAGCAAGAGAAAAGTATTATTTAACAAACATTTCAAACTGACACTACATAACATGCAGGAAATACATTTATTGGAGAATTCTGAAAGAATGTGACATATCCTTTACTGTTCGGACTGAAAAAAAGCCTTCAGTGTCACCTGAGCCATGTTGCTTCTTAAATTTACTTGTTTACATCTACTTTATTGACACTAGAAGACAGTCATGAGATATGGACCTCTGGCACTTACAAATGATTTGTTTATTGTTTTCAATATAGTAATGAGCTGTTATGTGTTGTATGAAGTAAGGACAACAATTAACAATTTGTTATCTCTTATATCATAAGTAGTTAAAGAACAGTTCACAAAAATGAAAAATTGCATCCATCTGAACAGATTTTAATAGAGGATTACATCACTTGCTCACCAATGGATTCTCTGCAGTGAATGAGAGTCCAAACAGCTAATAAAAACAGCACAATAATCCACACGACTCCAGTCCATCAATTAATGTCTTTTGAAGTGAAAAGATGCGTGTTTGTAAGAAACAAATCCATCAAGTCATTTTAACTTGCTTCAGGCCAAAATACCAGTCCATAATTCATAACACTTCATCCATTAAAAAAGTCCACCCCCCGTTGTCCTCTCACATTAAAATCCACCAACATATTTGTTTAGAACTGCTTTGGACTGTTTTCACTTGTGAAAGGTGCTTGATTTGTGCACATTTCTTTCCTGATTCATACAAGTTGACTTGTTCACTGGAGAAAGCAAAATTATGGATAGAGGACTCGGTTTGAAGTAAAAAATAAGTTTGAAGTTAAAAATATGGTGAAATGTTGTACCAACTGACTCTCATGTAGGCCTATATTTTACAGCAGCAGTTTACAGCAGTTTGGCATGCACTGTACTTGATATATATCCAAAATAATCGATATTGAATCGAATCGGTAATCGAATCGAAAGCTTGTGAATGAGAATAGAATCGAAATGTGAAATTTGTGTCAAAACCCAGCCCTAAGTAATATGCATTGCTAAGAATTTCATTTGGACAACTTTAACGGTGATTTTCTCAGTATTTTGATTTCTTTGCACCCTCAGATTCCAGATTTTCAAATAGTTGTATCTCTGCCAAATATTGTCCTATCATAACAAACCATACACCAATGGAAAGCTTATTTATTCAGATGTATAAATCTAAATTTTAATAAATCGACCCTTATGACTGGTTTTGTGGTCCAGGGTCACATATTCTTACAACCTAGTGAAATTCAACTCCACATGTAAATTTGAGATGGACAGCGCAATGTATCAGACGAATCACAACAAACAAGTCTCACAAATTCACTATAATAACAGCATATCAGATACCTGGTGTCATCTGGAAACTGAGATGAAGATCTCTCAGGGCTTCCTTCAATTCACCTCTTTCCAGAAAGCAGAGCCCTCTACCAGCTAGTGCTTGTCCTTTTGCTGCTTCCAAAGTCACCATTCTTTCAACCATTGCTTCAGTGTTTCCAAGATGTTTTTGTTTCCAGTCTAAAAGTTTGATGAAACCATGTAAGTAATGGTAAATGAAGCAAGTGCACACATCAAACGTGGCATAAGCTAAAGAGAGGAAAACAGCTTACTTCATCTCTTGAAAGTAGATCTGTTATTAATAGATACCCTTTGAAGACCCCAGGATAAAAATATATAATAGTTAAATATATCTGTAAGCCTGCTTTTCCAAAGATCTTAGTACCGGGCAATACTTCACAAACAAAAGCGGATATGATTATGAACACACAATCTTGTTAGAGCAACAGTAAGACTGGAAAGAGAGAGATTACTTGCCTTTCTGTTTTATGAACACTTTCACCAAATTATTAATCGCTCTGAAAGGAAAGAACGAGAACATAACAAAAACTATGACACATTTCACAAAACACGGTTTGCCAACACAGCTAGGTACTAAATGAATGCACCTTGTGAAATTTGTAATTGCCTCTTTGGTGTCCTTCAGTTTCCAGTGGGCTTGTGCTTGAAGGAGATGGGCTGCACCAGCCCATAAAACAAAGTCCACATTTTCAAGAACAACATCAGAATCAGCTACATTTTGTTTTTCATCAGCATCAAGCAGCAGTCTCTCAGGGATGAAGTCCAAAGTGCTGGTGATGACCTCCTCACAGACCACAAGAGCATCACTATAACGTTTCGCTTTTAATAAAGCAAATCCTGCTTCAAGGTAGACCACTGGGATTCTGGGAAAAGAGGCACCTTCCCCTGTGTGTATCTGAAACACAGACATTCTGAATCAGTTATATTGCTTCATAAGCACTATTTCTGAATGTGATGCCTGAAAAATTGCAGTCCTCACAAGATCTTTGCCATCTGATTGCAGTGACGCCAACAGATCAAGATAGTACTCAACACCATCTGAAATACTGATTGACACAATATATATATATATATATAGTTTAGATGTTTAGTATTCTGTAAAAAAATAAATTTTCTAGATCTGATTAAATTTCTGATTGATTCTGTATTCAAATTTGATATATGATTCAAGCATTTGTCCTTGTTGTGGAATCACTTGCCTGCCATTGAACACACATGTGTGAGCCAAAGTGTGCAGAATCAGAGAGGGGGAAGGGACTCTGCTAATGAAGGTCATCTGTTCACCACCAAGCAGCGTAGCTAGAGAGACCACTGACGCACTAGATGAACTTTTATCAGAACGCAGTTGGACTGCCTGTAAACAACGAGAAAAGTATTATTTAACAAAAAGACACTACGTAACATGCAGGAAATACATTCACTGGAAAATTATGAAAGAATGTGAAACATCCTTTACTGTTTGAAACAATCCTTCAGTGTCAGCTGTGCCTTGTTGCTACTTACTTGTTTACATCTACTTTGTTGAAACTAGGCATGAGATATGGACCTTAGGCACTTACAAATGATTTGTTTATTGTTTTTATTTTAAAAAATCAGTCCAAGTGGACACATCCAGTAGGCAAAAAGCTCAATGTGGGTGCTCCACCACAAAATAATTTGAACCAAAAAATCAAAGTAGGCACACCACAGCTCCAGAGATAGAAAAATATTTATTTATGTTCTCACCACAGGTGACGTTTCGAGCTTAGACTGATGAAGAGCGTCTAAGCTCGAAACGTTACCTGTGGTGAGAACATAAATAAATATTTTTCTACTTATTGTTTTTATTAAAATAATGAGTCGTTATGTGTTTTGTGAAGTAGGGACAACAATTAACTATTTATCACTGATATCACAAGTAGTTATAAGAAAAAGGTCATAAAAATGAAAAATTGCTGAAAATTTACTTACCCTCAGGCCATCCAAAATGAGTTTGTTTCTTCATCTGAACAGATTTTGAGAAATTCAGCATTACATCACTTGCTCACCAATGGATCATTTGCAGTAAATTGGGAATGTGAGTCTCATAAACGCATCCCTAAAATTCACAAGAAATTCAAATAACTTCAGAAGAGAAAAGCTGCGTGTTTGTAAGAAACAACTTTAAACCGTTGCTTTGGGCCAAAATTCCAGTCTATAATCCATAATAACACATCCTCCAGTCAAAAAGTTCATCCCCTCTTGTCCTTTCACATCAAAATCCCCTGACATATTTGTTTAGAACTGCTTTGGACTGTTTTCTCTTATAAACGGTTCTTGATTTGTGCATATTTCTATCCTGATTCAGATGAGACTTTTTCACTAGAGAAAGCAATATTATGGATAAATTATTATGGATACTCTTATTTTAGGTGTAAGCAATAGTTTGAAGTTAAAAATGTAAACATGCAAACATGCAGCCTTTCGCTTCACAAGACGTTAATTGATGAACTGAAGCTATGTGAATTACTGTGATGTTTTATCAGCTGTTTGAAGTCATTCTGATGGCACCCAATCACTGCAGGGGTGCAAATGATGTAATGCTGAATTTATTTAAATCTGCTCCGATGAAGAAACTCATCTGCAACTTGGATGACCTGAGACTGAGTGAGCTAATATTAAAAAAAATATATATATATTTTTTTTTTAATATATGCAAATGCACTTTCAAACATGCTGTAAAGCACAAGGTACACTGCAGAAAATTAAAAATATTAAAAATACATTATTGAAAATAATCAATCGTGTACAGAATGACTTACTGAGTAAAGAAGATGCAAGGCCTCCATTTCTGCCTTTGGATTGCCAAGCTGTCTGAACACCAGAGCACTTTGATAAAGTGCACTATGGCAAGCACAATCCACCTCCACAGCCTTCCTATAAAAGTGGAGAGCACAATGGGGCTGGCCCTGCAGGGACATAAGTAACAGAGCCACTGAGAGCGCCTGGACTCAAGATAGAAACTGTTTGCTCAAATTCTGAATCAGTTCATCTAATCCAACAAACAAACTTAATCCAAACTTAATCAAATAGAAAACGAAATTGGTTCAGGAAATGTTGATTTAAGATTTTGTCTGTTTAGGTCTATTTAGTTCAGGGTTCATTGGATGGGGAATGTAGAACAGAGCTTTTTACCAGCTTAGCAAAACTCTGGCCTGTAAGAGTGTGGATCTGTGCCAAGAGACTTCTGGGACTTGGGAGGCCTTTAGCCTCCTGAAAAATGTCAAGGGCCTCTGAATATTTTTCCATCTTCATCTGTTCCACCCCTAAACCAGCAAAAGCATTTTAAGATTAATGTCAGTTCTACTATTTATTGTTTTAAATGGCAAAGAAATGGGATGTATTTCTTGTGACATTAATATATAGACCTACATAATATAAAAATATTTACATAAACAAAAATTTGATCACATTGTCTATATCTTAGTTCAAACATTTTGTACCGTGACATATTACAGTGCATATGTGCAAAAGATCCTTGAGGTCCTTTGCTGTCATGGCAACCATTAATGAGGAGTCTTCTTTCATGCTCAAAGCAAGGTTTCGGGTTTCTCTCTGTAGATTCACAGGTGCTGAACGCTCTCTCTGTGAGGAGAGAATGACAGCAGTATAGAAGTCAAAAACACATTCTTAAAAACAACAGTATTTACATTAACAAATCATTCTTAGGTCACATTACTAGGCAATTTCATGTTTACAACTGATGTGTTTAACTATAAAATACTGTTACATTATTGTTTGTTAGGAGTCAATCCATCTCAAGTGGTCCAACAGAGGTTGATTTGCCATTTCAAAATTTACTAATTTTTTGAGAGATTACCTTTATTCCAAACCCACTAGTTAAATGGCCAACAGCACATTTGGTTATACAGACATTTACAGAAACCTAAACATCTAATCTCATGATGGTCCTGACCTCTTTGAATAAAAAAAAAACTGGTCTGGTCTCTAAAGCACATTTCAATGTACATGTAAACCATTTTGTACATTCTTGTTCCTTAATCTCAATCCAAATGTAATGATCAAGAGAGCTCATATGTTCACTTTTAGGGTTTTCCTTTTATAATGGGAAGGTACTGAGTCTCAGTACTAATTTTTTTCGGGGGTACCTTGGTAAGTATAGTGTGCATGCAGAACATTTCAGGTTTGAGATTTATTTTAATTATTTTTCTAAGGGGGGCATTAAAAAATCCCCCTCACTTTTGGGTTGACTGGTGGGGACCTAATAGGAGCCTACAGTTTTCACAGATACAAGTCCTCTATGGCAGAGTTTGCGATTCTGCTTTTCACTAGTAGAAATCTGGGAAAAAGCCTACATTATTCATAACAAGTGATAAAAACAGATCAGTATTTCACACAGTGATCATGTTTATATTTGACATGCAAGAGCGTATGCTCATAAATGAAGTATAAAACAGTGGTTCTCATCCAGAGGGCTGTGGACCACTAGGGGGCTTCAGAAAATGCCCAAGGGGGACCTAATGATTCCTACAATTATTTTTATAAGAATTGTAAAAAATGTATACCTTGTGATCGGTTTGCATCAGAAGAGTAAGAACTCTCTCTAACTGGCACTGCATGAGCCACAGCATCCACTGGATCAGCAGAAGCTTGTGGACATATGGCACATAGACTGAGGAACCCAAAGTCTGTAGAACAGCCTCCCACAACTGAACGGGATCAGAACAGATAACCTGAGATCCAGCAGCCTCTAAAGCTACAGAAAAACAGAAAGGCAGGGAAGACATAAAACACATATACAATGTTGTATATATTAATAATTAAACATAAGACATGATGTTATTTACCTCTTAATAAACTATGTGTGAGACTTTCCTCTATTTCACTTGCGTTGGAGAAACTCAACGAGAATAAAAAAGTATTATATGAAACTGTCATTTCAAGTTCCAGTCGTTCAGTAGCTGCTGGTATTCCTGTGTAAACAGCACAATATGCTTATGAGCTTCTAATATACCTTGAATATGGTTATGAGCTTCTAATATCACCTTACTTTCAGCCATCAAAATAACATGAAAATACCTTGAATTTTCTGCAGCAGTTTACGGCTTTCCGAACAGCATCGCTTCAGAACATTCTGATTTGGTTCAAGGCCTCGTTCATTTTGCTTAAACGGTAACGTTTCGGCACATGAGTATTTCTGCGTAAAGTCAAATATTACGGTAAACGATAAAATATTAATTTTGCAACAGTACGTTAATGTTACCTTCCAAGTCAAAATGATGCTGTTATTCTCCTCACTCCATGTATCAACTAAACAGGGAACGAAAGACATGACAAAGTCTGGAAACAGAGGCAGTCAAATGGCACCTAATATTTCATAACTACTGTATAAAGCCACAGCCCATTCTGATTTCTGAATTAGTACCAAAGCCACTCTGAGTCTGAAAGACTCAGTCCCTTCCTCAACTGATTCGAACTTTCCCTCCACCAAGTCTAAACAAATGATTAGCGATACAGCGCCACCTGCTGTTTGGGATGCATTAGTCTAACATGAAAAATGTCAATGGCGACATAAAAAAGATAGGAAATTGGTTATTAAAATATTGGACAAAGCAGGGTGTAAAAGTTGATTTCTTACATTTTTTAAATTTTTTTAAATTAAATATCTCACCATGTTCAGTTTTAACGTGTTGTATGCAATCTTCAGCATTTCCGGTTATTCTCCTCACTCCATGTATCAACTAAACAGGGAACGAAAGACATGACAAAGTCTGGAAACAGAGGCAGTCAAATGGCACCTAATATTTCATAACTACTGTATAAAGCCACAGCCCATTCTGATTTCTGAATTAGTACCAAAGCCACTCTGAGTCTGTCAGACTCAGTCCCTTCCTCAACTGATTCGAACTTTCCCTCCACCAAGTCTAAACAAATGATTAGCGATACAGCGCCACCTGCTGTTTGGGATGCATTAGTCTAACATGAAAAATGTCAATGGCGACATAAAAAAGATAGGAAATTGGTTATTAAAATATTGGACAAAGCAGGGTGTAAAAGTTGATTTCTTACATTTTTTAAATTTTTTTAAATTAAATATCTCACCATGTTCAGTTTTAACGTGTTGTATGCAATCTTCAGCATTTCCTCAAAAATGTTTTTCTATGCTTATCACCCAACGGGTCAACATCACCACGTAAGAACAATCTAGCATTCACTTAAAAGGAAGGCTACAGACTGTTTTAAAATGATTTTCTCCATATAATACATCAGACAGAAAACTTTGCAGTGCTGACAAAAGAACCATATTTTGCACATCTTTTTTTTAAATTAAATATCTCACCATGTTCAGTTTTAACGTGTTGTATGCAATCTTCAGCATTTCCTCAAAAATGTTTTTCTATGCTTATCACCCAACGGGTCAACATCACCACGTAAGAACAATCTAGCATTCACTTAAAAGGAAGGCTACAGAATGTTTTTAAAATGATTTTCTCCATATAATACATCAGACAGAAAACTTTGCAGTGCTGACAAAAGAACCATATTTTGCACATCATCACACATGTATTAAATGCAGAAGTCAGATTATTTGTCCAGTGTTGCTAGCTACTAACACGACCTACTTACAATTTGGGAAACTATGTAAAAATACCAAACGATTTCTTTGTGTACATGTAGTAGGCTATCATGGGGGTGACAAAATATGAGCACAATTATCTAATAATATAAAAATAAAAAAAATCTCACCAGAACCTAGTGATCATCTTTAATGTCAAATGTCATAATTTCTTAATTAATATTATTATAATTAAGAATAAGACGAAGAATGAGACGTGCCATGTTTGCATATGTAAATACTCTCCGTTATCTCTGCGGTCACATACGTATCGGGCATATTATTAGGTTGTGCAAACTATGTAGAATCTAAATGCCTTCACTGGTCTGACCAGTGGCCAGTAATAGGGTCATCTAGGTCCATATGACTCGGTCGCTCCACATGACTCCGCAGTGCTTTCTGTCGCAGCATAAACTAAGATCCTACGCCACAGTCTCTCTCTTTCCCTCAAGTCCTCCAGCAGAGAGGAGCAGAGAGGAGCCGAGAGGAGCAGCGAGCGCAGCGCGAGGCCGGCCTAGACTTGGGAGCCAGTCGCCAAAATGGTACGATATTTCACCCTGTCAGTCCACCAGGCTGCATTGAAAAAGACTAAAGTGCTATATGAAAACATATTGGTACATTTAGTACGCATTTCTTCAGTCATTTAACGTTATATAATCTTACTGTGTTCTGATGTCAATGACAACCTGCTAAGAAGATCCTCGCATTTGTGTCAACCTTGAACTTGAATTATACGCGGGACATTTAGCTGATTGATGTTTGTCTTTATTATAAAATGTTCAGGAAAGAGAATGACGCATTCAAATATACCTAACGTCTTTTTATTCGATGCGAGATGGAAATGGTTAAGTCACAATTTCAGCAAGTTCGTCTTGTAACAGTTATACTACGCTAAAATGTAAAGCACAACCGCATGCGGTTCGATCTTTGTTTTTAAGTGAAAGTAAGCAGGGTTATTTTAGGGATATGGCCCAGCAAAGTGCACACGCGCACGCTGGAATAACGTTACCCCGTTATAAATAGCGCGTTTACGCCCACTGTTCTCCTCTGTGCGCGTATTCAAGTTTCATGTGCGGAGAGCGAGCAAACCATGATCATGGAGGGGTGCTGGAGGCAAATAGTGTTATTATAATGACGGGGCCGCTGTGTTCTTGTTTTTGAGGGGTGAAACAAACAACCCAACTCTGTTATCAGGCTTCACAAGCTTGTCATTGGCTGCGTGTATCGCTGCAGCGCCTGGCTGAGGAGACTGCAGCACACAGCGGCTCCCCAGAAACTGCGCACTCATGGTACAGGCTGCACTTCAGCGCACTCTCTGAATTATTACCATAGATTTAGAAAGCGCTAATGAAACGAATATTTACCGTTTGTAAGCGTAATGCACAGTCAAATGTTTTAACGCGTAATAAGGTGAAGTTGCTTGACCATATGCAGTTGAAAACAGGAATTTCAAAATACATTAGCCTGTGTTTGAAAAGAAATTGCTTGTAAAAATGTAAAAATAATGAACTGCCTTTTAATTTATGGGTAAAGATCCCTGAATTCCATATTGAACTATCACGTTTGTTTAAATTTTATTTAGGCTAATTTGTACCGGTAATATTATTATTTGAATATTTTAGTTATAATTTTAATATTTTGAATGATTTCATTTATTGTTTTATGTTGCAATATGTTATAGTTTCATGTGTAAATAGGGCATGTGTTTTTATGCTCTTTGTTATTATTGGCCATGGTTAGGTTATCATGTGGGCTTACATTGAAAAACATGTGGTTTTATTAGCATATTTTACAGTAAAAATTATTTAAATACCTCAAATAGATTGGTATATTAACATTATATAATTTAATGACATATACAGTTCCAGTGTACAAATACAGTTACCAAAATGGCAATTCTTGTAATATCTTCTTTTTTTTGTACATTAAAGTTAAGCTGACAGTTGTATTTTTATTTTTTTTACTGTGGATTTAATAAAACACACACACACAGAAAACAATATTTAGCTTCTATTGAGGGATCAAAGGCATAAGCTTAGACTGTCACATTTACCTCTCGTAGGTTCCCATCGCTTAAACCACGAGCCCGAAGCATTCATTTGTTTTGACATCACATATTGTCCCCCACACACAAACACTCAATCATATTTACTCCACAATCAACACTTGATAAACTTGGCTTTGTCCCTCAGGTGAACTTCACGGTAGACCAGATTCGGGAGATCATGGACAAAAAGTCCAACATCAGGAACATGTCTGTGATCGCCCATGTGGACCATGGCAAATCTACTCTCACTGATTCCTTGGTGTGCAAAGCCGGTATTATTGCTTCTGCACGTGCAGGAGAGACCAGATTTACTGACACCAGAAAAGACGAACAGGAGAGGTGTATCACCATTAAGTCAACGTAGGTATTCATGTTTAAAAAGTGTGAATTTAGCCACTCCTCTAGTGTTCAGTATCACGTGATCCTTGAGAAATCATTCTAATACAGCGGGTAAAATAAGTATTGAACACATCACCATTTTTCTCAGTAAATATATTTCTAAAGGTGCTGTTGACATGAAATTTTCACCAGATGTCGGTAACAATCCACGAAATCCATACATACAAAGAAATCAAAACAAATAAGTTCAGAAATTAAGTTCTGTGTAATAAAGTAGAATGACACAGGGGAAAAGTATTGAACACATGAAGAAAGGGAGGTGCAAAAAGTAATGGAAAGCCAAGCCACCAGCTGAAATCTATCAGTAATTCGAACGCAATCTTGCCCCTTTTCAGTGGAAATTAATACTTGTTGGTTCAGGCCCTGATGGCTTATAAAAAGGTGTCTCTTGAACAACATGTCACACAAGAAACATTTCATGATGGGTAAAAGCAAAGAGCTTTCTCAAGACCTTCGCAACCTTATTGTTGCAAAACAAACTGATGGCATTGGTTACAGAAGGATTTCTATACTTCTGTATGTTCCAGTGAGCACAGTTGGGGCCATAATCCAGAAGTGGAAAGAACATCATTTCACCATAAACCGGCCACGACCAGGTGCTCCTCACTAGATTTCTGACAGGTGCTCCTCACTAGATTTCTGAGTGAAAAGAAGAAAGATTCAAGTTGTCCAAGAGCCAAGGATGGCTCTTGGACAACTCTTCTTATTCATTTTACGGGTCAGCTAACTGTGAGGTGACACTGCAGAGTATATTGTTCAAGTGTTTATATGTGTAATCGTTTTACTAGTTGAATTAATTAATTACCATACAAATAAATAACCGCTCCGACACTTCCGCGGTCGGTTCGCACGCGCGCAGGTAACGTTACTGAGTGTATGAACAAATATTGAAGTTACAGTGGGCTTTATCATGATATCAAAAAATAATTACTGTTTGCTTATTAATATGATACTGTTCTATAACTGTGCTTTCAATCATTGATTTAATTATTTACTCAAAACTGTTAAATTAGATAAAATATGTATATTTTTGGTGCTTAGTTATAATTTGCTGGAATACTTTATTGTGTTTCTGAATTGTTTAATGTGAGTTTACTTGTATAAGCCACTTTCCATGTGCAGTTATGCTCAGTAATGTTCTTTAAGTAGTTTTGTTTACTGATATAGAGCATCGATAATAAAATACATTTAACCGAGAAAAAAAAACCTTTTGTGTGTGCATTAATAATTAATAAATGATTAGTGTGTCCACTTTCCTATAAAGTTCACTTTCACAGGTTAATGATGTTCATAACGCCTTAATAAATGGTTCACAGGTGTTCACTTTTAATGTTCGCTTTCATAGGTTACTAGCGTTTATAATTCATTAATAAATGGTTCACAGGTGTTCACTTTACATTAAGGTTCACTTTTGCAGGTTATTAACATTTATAGCTCATTAATAAATGGTTCACAGGACTTCACTTTACATTAAGGTTCACTTTTGCAGGTTATTAACGTTTATCGCTCATTAATAAATGGTTCACAGGTCTTCACTTTACATTAAGGTTCACTTTTGCAGGTTATTAACGTTTATAGATCATTAATGAATGGTTCACAGGTGATCACGTTACATTAAGGTTCATTTTTAGATGTTATTAACATTTATAACTCATTAATAACTGGTTCACAGATGTTCACTTTACATTAAGGTTCACTTTCACACGTTATTAACGTTTATAGCTCATTAATAAACGATTCACAGATGTTCACTTTACATTAAGGTTCACTTTCACACGTTATTAACATTTATAAATCATTAATAAATGGCTCATTACATTAAGGTTCACAGGTAATATTGGAATTAAAAATTTTCAATATTAGCATCTCAAGTCATGGGTGTGCTTTTATTAGTTTTTCCCCAAAATAAAAATCAAGATGATAATTTCATCTTGATAAACAAAATATATCAGTTTCTAATCATTGCTGTGGATAGGCATCATAAACTTCTGCGGAGAATCATGGGTAAGGTACAGAGTAGATTCTGGTAAGAAACATTGTAAGAAAAGTGACACGAGTCATGAGATATAAATGAGAAAACCATAAATACAACACCCTTCAGTCTTGCTATAATAATATTTTTTTGCTGCATCATGAAATAAATCAGAAATCTGGTTTTGAGTGAAATAAGTATTTATAAATATATGTGTTAAGCATTTATAACATGTGAGTTAAAAATGGCTCACTATTTGGCAGGTATTACATTAAAATCCCCCTTTTACTCATGCATTTATAACTGCTTATCAATGATTTATAATGCATTTGTAAGCAAGTTATTAGTAATTTATTAACACCTTTATAAACCCTTTATAAAGGGAACCTTAATGTAAAGTGTTACCCACATAACTTAATTTCTGATTTCTTATTTGTATTGTTTTATTTGTATGCATGGATTACTTGGGTTGTTACCGACATCTGCATGCACCGTTAGAAATATATATATTTTTAAATATTATTTACTGAGAAAAATGGTGATGTGTTCAATACTTATTTTACCCGCTGTATGCTGATCTGGTGCTGAAGGAACATTTATTATTATTATCAATGTTGTGCTGCTTAATGTTTTTTCCAGGATTCTTTGATGAATAGAAAGTTTAAATGAATAGAGTTTATTAGAATTAATTTAGGTAATATTTTATCTATGTAATATATCCTCACAAAGTATTAATTTCTTTAAAAAAGAAAGAAAAGAAACAAAAATATTTTTTTATAGAAAGGTACAGGGTATGTTGTCACAATGGAACCCACCATTAAACAGTATATTATAGGCTTTTTATCACAGTTAAGATTTTAAATGAACATATAAAACCATTAGCAGAGTCAACACACATTTGTGAACTGTTGATTTAAAATTTTACAGTTATTGAGATATGGAACTTTTAACAACTAGCTCCAGTGTTCACTTACCCAGGAAATACCAAAATGACATTTCTGAAACCCTCTACATATATGTATCCCTCACAGGGCCATCTCTCTATATTATGAGCTCAGTGAGAATGACTCAGCCTTCATTAAGCAGTGTAAGGATGGTTTTGGCTTCCTGATCAACCTGATCGACTCACCGGGACATGTTGACTTCTCCTCTGAGGTGACAGCAGCTCTGAGAGTTACAGATGGTGCCCTTGTAGTGGTAGACTGTGTATCAGGTAAGGCAAATTAATTTTCGATATCAAGTTCACACTTCTGTTTCTCTAATTAAGGCAATCCTCTGAAATGCAATAAGAACATTCAACAACATTAAAGTATCCACCACACAAATTGTTTCATCACCTTATGATAATATTTCGACGTCTGACCAGAAAGTTAGTTTAAATAGGCAAAATTTGAATTGTTCCACAGGTGTATGTGTGCAGACTGAAACCGTCTTGAGACAAGCCATTGCAGAGCGCATCAAGCCTGTCTTGATGATGAACAAGATGGATCGTGCCCTCCTTGAGTTGCAGCTAGAACCGGATGAGCTTTGCCAAACCTTCCAAAGGATTGTGGAGAATGTTAATGTCATTATCTCAACCTATGGAGAAGGAGAGCATGGACCAATGGGAAACATTATGGTAAGTAGCAGTTGAGACTGATAAGTCAACTTTATGAGTAAAACGTTTGCTTTTATCTACATGTTGCTTACTGATTTTGGGGTTACCTTAGGTGGATCCTGTGGTTGGGACTGTGGGATTTGGATCAGGCCTCCATGGCTGGGCTTTTACTCTGAAGCAGTTTGCTGAGATGTACGTGGCCAAGTTTGCTGCCAAGGGAGATAAGAAAAAAGCAGAACTTTCTCCAGTAGAACGGGCTAAGAAAGTGGAGGAGATGATGAAAAAGCTTTGGGGAGATAAGTAAGTGTCTTACTTGTTATAAAGGAGACACTGGAACACTGGAGTGATTTCCAGTATAAATTGTGTGTATAAAATATTCTTTAACTCAATGCAATCTTTTTCAGGTACTTTGATCCCTCCTGTGGAAAGTTCAGCAAATCAGCAACCAATGCAGATGGAAAGAAGCTTCCTCGTACCTTCTGCCAGCTTGTCTTGGATCCAATCTTTAAGGTTTGAGTTTAAATCGGTTTTAAACGCACTCATCTCTCACTACTATGACTCGTTTACAATCCCTCTCTCATTTGAACCCTTTCCACAGGTTTTTGATGCCATTATGAATTTCAAAAAAGAAGAGACCCAGAAACTGATTGAGAAACTTGAAGTAAAGCTTGATGCAGAAGACAAACAAAAGGAAGGAAAACCTCTTCTTAAGGTATAACTAAAGAACTAAACTTTTGAGAATCTGCACCCTAATTCTACTTTTGTCTTTGTTGATGTATGGTTGTTTCAATGCTTCCAGGCTGTGATGCGCCGCTGGTTGCCTGCAGGTGACGCTTTGCTCCAGATGATCACCATCCATCTTCCTTCTCCTGTCACTGCCCAAAGGTACCGCTGTGAACTGCTTTACGAGGGTCCTGGAGATGATGAGGCTGCCATGGGTAAGTCACAACATTGCGAGGTGTTTGACACTTCAGGGAGATCCCTTTTTGCCAGCCTTTTCACATTCAACCTGTTTTTGACTTTCCAGGTATAAAGAACTGTGATCCTAAAGCTCCTCTCATGATGTACATCTCCAAGATGGTGCCAACCACCGACAAGGGTAGATTCTATGCTTTTGGTCGTGTCTTCTCTGGTGTCGTTTCTACAGGGCAGAAGGTGCGCATCATGGGCCCAAACTTCACACCAGGAAAAAAGGAGGACTTGTACTTAAAGCCAATCCAAAGGTTTGCTGCTGTCAATTACATATACAGTACATCCTCAACAAATCATCCTCAACTGATTTGATGATCATTACCCTTATTAACATGTTGATCATGCTATGTCCTCCTCAGAACTATCTTAATGATGGGTCGCTACGTAGAACCCATTGAAGATGTGCCATGTGGGAACATTGTTGGTTTGGTTGGGGTCGATCAGTTCCTGGTGAAGACTGGCACCATTACCACTTTTGAAAATTCTCACAACATGCGTGTTATGAAGTTCAGCGTTAGTCCTGTGGTGAGAGTTGCTGTGGAGGCCAAGAACCCAGCTGATCTGCCAAAGCTGGTGGAGGGCCTTAAACGTCTGGCCAAGTCTGATCCCATGGTTCAGGTGAATGTCTTAGCAAGGTAATAAGATGGTATAATCAAAATTCAGTCTTTACAAAAATAAACACTAATTTCTTCTCCTAGTGTATCATTGAAGAGTCTGGTGAGCACATTGTGGCAGGTGCTGGAGAGCTTCATCTGGAGATTTGCCTAAAAGACCTCGAGGAAGATCATGCCTGCATCCCTTTGAAGGTAGTGCTTGGGTGATAATACTGACAAGGTTACAGATATTTTTTTAAGTTTTTCCACTAACAGCTTGAGGCAATTTTTTGCAGAAATCAGACCCAGTTGTGTCATATCGCGAAACCGTCAGCGACGAATCAGACCAGGTTTGCTTGTCCAAGTCTCCCAACAAGCACAATCGTCTGTACATGAAATCTCGGCCCTTCCCAGATGGCCTGGCTGAGGACATCGACAAGGGTGACGTGACCGCTCGGCAGGAGCTCAAACAGAGAGCTCGCTACCTGGCTGAGAAATACGAGTGGGAGGTTGCTGAGGCCCGTAAGATTTGGTGTTTTGGACCAGATGGCACAGGGCCCAACATCCTTATGGATATCACAAAGGGAGTTCAGTATCTGAATGAGATAAAGGACAGCGTAG
The DNA here is from genome assembly GCF_001515645.1 of Sinocyclocheilus grahami. NCBI lineage: Eukaryota > Metazoa > Chordata > Actinopteri > Cypriniformes > Cyprinidae > Sinocyclocheilus > Sinocyclocheilus grahami. Next base: position 1,012,637 of record NW_015505632.1, read on the forward strand.
TGGCTGGTTTTCAGTGGGCAACCAAAGAAGTGAGTAGACAGTTTAAGGATTTATGCTTCGTCTTTCCTACAGCAATGAGATACTATTATGTGTTACTTTACCAGGGTGCACTCTGTGAAGAGAATATGCGGGCGGTCCGATTTGACATTCATGATGTCACTCTTCATGCTGATGCCATTCATAGAGGTGGCGGTCAGATCATTCCCACAGCCCGCAGAGTTCTGTACGCTTCTGTGCTCACTGCACAGCCAAGACTCATGGAGCCCATTTACCTGGTCGAGATTCAGGTACACGTGGTAGATTGCTGGAACGGAAAAATTAGTGTAATCTTGACGATGTTAATATATTTCCTTCTCTCCTTCAGTGCCCGGAGCAGGTGGTTGGTGGCATCTATGGTGTGCTGAACAGAAAGAGAGGCCATGTGTTTGAGGAGTCTCAAGTGGCTGGGACACCTATATTTGTTGTGAAGGCATACCTACCTGTAAATGAATCATTTGGTGAGTTAATATTCCAGATTTTTTATAATTTTTATATTGAAAAATACATTTATTGCAGTTAAACAAGTTGTGATCCCAAATGGTATACATTTCTATATTAATATATTGTGGATGTTCATTTAGAAACACAAGTCCTTGCTGTCTTTGGTGCCTATAATTTGCTTGCGTTTGTTTCTGTACAGGTTTCACAGCAGACCTGAGGTCTAACACTGGTGGACAAGCCTTCCCTCAGTGTATATTTAACCACTGGCAGATTTTGCCAGGTGATCCATACGATGTAAACAGCAAACCTAGCCAAATTGTGGCTGAGACCCGTAAACGCAAAGGTCTGAAAGAGGGCATCCCAGCACTGGACAACTTCCTGGATAAATTATAAATTTCTCTGGATTGTACATGGGGATTGAAGCTATTAATCTTACAATGTTAACGTGATGACTCTGAAGTGTATTGCATTACGTTTACACAGAAAATCAACAGAGCTTAATTTAAATATTCAAAGCTGCACAATCTGGCAGCAAATAAAATCTGAGCACTTTAAACCAAACTGTGTGGATGTATCCATACATAAAGTAAAGCCAGCACAACACAGCAATCTGGACTTAATTCAACTTTAAAAATATATTTTTCCAGATGGATATGAAATATTGCTCTAATCACTGTGTAATGTGTATTGGTGTATTGGTATTGGTTTTCTTAGGATGTATATAAATCATCATGAACTGTGCCCTCCTTTTGGCAAAGAATTCAAGTTTCTCAACAACATTACCTGTGCCATTATCAATGGAGAGCTATGTCAATTCAAAACCGCAACCCTGACAGGGAGGGACAATAAAAGTCCTGTATCAACATTTACAGCACATCTTTGTTTTTGTTTTTTTTACATCCAACTCAAAATAGTACATATGTAACAAGGGGGAACGTCTAAAATAAATAAGCAGCCTCTTACATGTCTTCAGACTTAGTCAAAATGACAGTATGTTGTATGGCTCATAATCCAGTAAAATAAATTAGATTAACTCAAACCACAAGTAAATAACCATTAGCAATAAAAGCAGATTTGTAAAAGAAAAAAGATCCCCATCCTATATCAAAACTTGCATAATCATAATAATAAAAAATAAATAATAATAAAATGAATGGCTCAATATTCATTATGCCTGCAGGTTGCTAACTGACCAAGAACCATGAAATGACACAAATTACTCGTTGTTTTAACAACGGTCATATTACAATTTTTGAGGTGAACATGGTGTTGAGATTGAGCCAAAACACCTTTCATATAAACTTACAGATTGAAAATAAAAGTTCACCACATCAGCAAAAGGGAATCTGATGGCTCTTGAGCAAATAACCACCAAAAAAAATCTGCTTATGCATTCTGCCTTAATATAAGACAAGTAAACATTTTACATTATAAAACTGTTTTTTTATTGCTAAAACGGAAGTCTTCTAACAAAAAATAATTGCACTGCTGATATCGAAGAGACAACATAAACTGAGCTGCCGCTGAAAACCTGCTGCCGTTTCAACTGCAGAACCGCCAATGCAAAACACACAATGTAGACAATATTAGACTCGTCTGAGCTTTCTAGTCCACTCATTTATGCCGTTTGTTTCATTCTGCTCCTCCACTCATACAGCTAACGGATGAGAGTCACTGTGTATCTGGCAGTTTCCCCAGTTCAAAGGGAGAACAGCTTGATTCGAGTTTGCTTTTTAAAACAGCACTGTTGCTGACCCAGCCAAAACATTTAGAGATCTTCATAGTAGTCCTTCTGGGTCCTTGTCGAAACATGATTCTTGAAGTCCAGAGTTAAACGTAGAAAATATTTTTCACTTCGCCAACTTGACTTAAGTGTAGCTGTTTTGGTGACTGGCCAATAAAGATGTGCCAGGATTCAGTCTAGTGAAATAATGTCTGATAGGCCTGAAGATCCTCCCGTAATGACACCCGTCTCGTGACTCGAGCTGCTGCTATGAGTTGCCGTCTCGTACGGAGCTGATGAGGAAACCAGGCCGCTGCTGGTGGTGGCACTCTGAAGGCTGCTGGAGAGGTTGTCTAAAAATATAGGGCCTCTGTAATGCTGCTGAAGAAACAAAGAAAACTACTGGAAAACAGCTGTGCAGGCTATTAAAATATGTAAGATACATGCAATCTCAATATTTCTTTGAGAGAATAATTCTCTGAAAGCATATACCTGTGGATCCCCTTGTATCAGAGAAAATAAATCAAGACCTTTGGAAAAGACACAAACATTTGTTTTTGTGTTAAATCTTGATCACGAAGGAAAACATACTTGATTGGATGGCAGACTAGCTAAGTACATACTTTGCATATCTGTGGGAAGAGTGGATAAGGTAGAATGGTGGAATGGAACGGAGTAGTCCGTTATTGAGGAGGTCAGGTATGAGGTGTCTAGCGCCTGGACATTTGGCACCCGAACTGTTGATGGCTGATAAGTCAGGACCCTAAAAGAGGAAAAAGGAAAATATGAAAACCAATAAACAAACCAACATTGAGAAATGGAGGTTCCACTGCAGTTAACTTTTTGAAGATTTTTTAAAATCATTCTGGATCATTTTATCCAATGCATCTATATATTAGCGATACTAAAGCTTACAGGGTGCCAACATCTATTCACCTATAAATTTCCATGCCTAATGATGATTTAAAAATAAATAAATGAACATTTTGCAACAGCATTTTTTAAATTTTCTTAAAAGCTTTTATGAATTTGGCTGACTTTTTCAAGTCTGGATATTACATTTTTAGTATTTCCTAACATTTCAGGTTTTCCCATCACCATGGATAATTTGACTATTGTACAGTTTAGGGTTTATTCAAAATATGGTCATGAAAGGGCAAGGCTTAATGGAACACTCCACTATTTTTGAAAACAGGCTCATTTTCCAGTTAAACAGTTGAGTTTATCTCCAGGTCTGGCGTTAGCACTTTTAGCTGTAGCTCAGCATAGATCATTGAATTTGATTAGACCGTTAGCATCTCGCTCAAAAATGACCAAAGATTTTCTATATTTTTCCTATTTAAAACGTGACTCTTCTGTAGTTACATCGTGTACCAAGACCAATGGAAAATGAAAAGTTGTGATTTTTTTAGGCCGATATGGCTAGGAACTATACTCTCATTCTGGCGTAATAATCAAGGAACTTTGCTGCCGTACCATGGGTACAGCAGGCGCAATGATATTATGCAGCGCCTGAAAATAGGCTAACTTCAGCCAACATAACCAATGTGACCACCTGCTTGAACAGGGAGCGTGCCTTCCGTTGGAAGTTACCTAGCTGGGGACTATTTTCAGGCGCTGCGTAATATCATTGTGCCTACTGCACCCATGGTACAGTAGCAAAGTTCCTTGATTATTACGTCTTAGTACACGATGTAACTACAGAAGAGTAAAATTTTAAAAAGGAAAAATATCGAAACTCTTTGGACATTTTTGAGCGAGATGCTAACGGTCTAATCAGATTCAATGATCTATGCTAAGCTGCAGCTAAAAGTGCTACCGCCAGACCCGGAGATCGGCTGAATGGATTCGAAAACAGTAAAACTCAACTGGTTAACTCAAGGGGAGTTGGAAAATAAGCCTATTTTCAAAAATAGTGGAGTGTTCCTTTAAAGAAGAGGTACACAGAAATGTCTGGTCTGATTTCTAGAGAATTAATAAACACAAACCCTGTGTTGTGCATCTCCTCAGCCTTTGACATGTAGACACAGCGCTTTTTCAGAGGAGGATCGCTGTCCTCTTCATCATCAGATGAGCTCTCTAGTGTGAGGTCGATTACGTCTCCTTTTTTTGTGCTGCTGGTTTCTGAGGGTGGTACCACTGCACTTTGCCGCACTGGGACAGCGCCTGAGAGGTCAAGAATCACTTTAAAACTGCATTAAATCCTATACACAATCAGTTAGAACAGTTATGATGCTGCCAAAAATAACATTATTTTGTATATTTGGTGTAATGAAATGTGTTTATGCGGTTTAAAGTAAAAAAAACACATTATTTTCCACATACTGTACATTATTGTTTCTCCTCTATGCCCCGCCTTTTTGAAACGCGTCGATTTTTTACAAAGCTCATCGGTCTGAAAAGCGAGGTGTGCTCTGATTGGCCAGCTATCCAATGCGTTGTGATTGGCCGAATACCTCAAGCGTGAGACGGAAATGTTACGCCCCTCACATACTGTTGATGCCGTGTCCCGGCCGGAGCGACGAGACAAAAACATTAAAACCCATTACAAACGAGGCATTTGTTGCATCCAGTGGGGACATAATTACTGATTATAAACACTTATACTGTCTTTTTACGCGTTGCATTGCATCGCACCGCGTAAATATAAAACTCTGTCTGCATTTGTGATCAGAGAAATGACAAACAACAAGTGCTACTCTACACTGCCCAACACTCGCATTTGAATCATCAGTGGCAAATCCCTTAAATTAAAACGTACTTACAGACTGTGAGTCAGAACAGCCGGCATTGTAGCCTAACGTTACTCTCCCAGGATCAGTAAACAGTCCTCCATAAAATGTGCTGCACACATCTGGATATTTGGGTTAAACTGTTCTGGAACAGTGTTGTAAATACAACTTAACCACTGATTTGTAGTCGTGTCCTCTTTTGGAAGACCAAACAAAGTAGTTTCGCTTTCACAACGAAAAACACAGCGCCTTCACGACATGGCTACAGCGTCAACAATACGTGTTAGAATGAGGCGTTTTAGGTAGGTGTGGCTGACTCTAAACTTTTATAAAGAATATCTCTTTGGTTTTGAGACTTTA